>NC_056726.1:1197998931-1198121431 GCF_019279795.1 Protopterus annectens
ATTTCAATTACCCAAACATTAACTGGGAGAACTACTCAAGTACGAACTCCCTTGCCTAACATTTCCTAGAATTTATTAACTCAAATGCCCTGGATCAACTGGTCAACACCCCCACCAGAGGTGACAGCATATTGGACCTGGTCATCACCAACATGGGCGACCGGTGTTCCATACCGGAGGTCAGCCCCTCACTGGTTAGATCTGACCATAAACTAACCACTCTGGATATCCACATTCCATCCCCACCCCCGGTAAAAGAAACCACCGTGAAAAACTTTTCAAACGCAAACTTCACGTTACTTAACACCGAGGTGGAAAGTTTCAAAGACCCCATGCCAAAGGATAATGCTGTCCAAATTGCAAAATCCTTTACTAATGCACTCTACGGGCACCTACAAGAATGCATGGATCGTGCCATCCCAAGCAAAACCAAGACTCACTCCTCCAGGAAAAGGAAACCAGTCTGATGGACCCCTGCCATAAACAAGCTATACAATAGAAGGAGGAAACTAGTACAGAAAAGAGTAAAATTCCAAGAAGGAAAGAGATCCCTGATCTGTATCAACAAGAAACTATGATCCCTCATAAAATCATCCAAGGCTAGCTTCGAAAGAAAAATTGCCAAGGTCTCCAAAGATAACCACAAGGCATTTTTAGCTTTGTCAAGAATCTAAGTGGCAATTCTCAGATCTGCTCAGAGTTAGTGCAGAATGGCACAAAATACACTGAAGTGACCAATATCACCAACATCCTGGCAGACAGGTTCAGTGCAAACTTCAACCCCCCTCTCACCCCCAAAGGGGCCCATAACCATACCAGAAGAATGTAGTGCCCCTGAAATCACAGACACTCAGGTTAAAACAGCCCTCACCAAAGCCAAAAACACAGCATCAATGGTACCGGACAGTGTCCCAGGCTGCGTCCTACATGAGCTTAAAGATGAACTAACCCCTCACCTAAACACACTGTTCATACTCAGCCTCTCCACAGGCTATGTGCCCATAGAGTGGCACACAGCAATGGTTATTCCACTCCACAAAGGTGGAGCCACAACAGACCCTTGGAACTATCACCCTATAAGCCTGACTAGCTTGGTCTGCAAGGTTATGGGTCGCATCATCATAGATCTCATAAACAGAGACATTGAGAACCTCCAAACACTGGACCCTACCCAGTTCGGGTTTGTTAAGGGCAGTTCATGCCTCTTAAACCTAGTGGACTTCTTTGAGACAGTTACCAAGGCTATAGACGAGGGAAAAGTGGTCCACACAGCCTACCTAGACCTTGCAAAGGCCTTCAACACCATTCCCCATTCAGGTATTAAAGGCAAGCTCACCAGCCTGAACATAAACCCCTATGTCATGAGATGGGTTGCCAACTGTCTCACGGACAGAACCCACATGATAAGAGTTGCAGGAGCTAGGTCTGACTCTAAACTGGTTACAAGTGGCGTTCCCCAGGGCTCAGTCCTAGGACCCCTCCTGTTCAGCATATACTTCTCAGAGGTACAGGCAAGCACAGGAGGACTATGGCTGACCATGTTCACAGACGACTGCAAACTAGGGGCTATAATTGACTCTTCAGGGGACACAGACGTCCTCCAAAAGGGTCTCACTGAGACAGATACCTGGTGTCAAAACCATGGCCTCAAGCTAAATGCCAAAAAGTGCATAGTCATCCCCTTTGGAAAAAAACAAAGTATCCACAAACTACCACATAGATGGTAGCCCCCTAAATATGGAAGACATAATAAGGGATCTGGGGACACAAGTAGATAGTAACCTCTCCTTTGATAATAACATTGCCAAAGTAGTTAGAAAATCCTTCTATGTGGCCCAACTAATCACAGAAGGGTTTGCATCCAGATCAAAAGAGGTCATTGTGCCTGTCTACGCATCTCTCATCAGACTCATCACGGAGTACAATGCCCCATTTGGGATGTACCTTACAAGACACCTGCAACAGCTGGAAAGACCACAGAAGTACCTCACCAAGAGGATCACTGGCCTCAAGCAGATGCCCTATGCAGCTCGACTGAAGAAACTCCAGCTGTACTCGGTTGCATACCGCCTATTCAGAGGTGATCTCTGTCTGACATACAAGGCCATGTCCAACCCAGAATTGATGGACATGCTCCACCTAAAGAAAACCATATCCCCTCAAGCCACACGCTCTAGGGATCTAAACCTCACCACAACAATAAATAGGACATGCTGGAGGGGTAGATTCCTGTCCCAGAGGCTTCCCATACTCTGGAACAAGATTCCAATCTACGTTAGGCAGAGCTCCTCACTAACCCTCTTCAAGAGAAACCTTGAAGAGTGGATGGGAAACAAAATTTGACCCCAGGGATCACTTCAATGGCTCTGCTGGACAGAGGCACAGGGAACTAATCTAAAGGCGCGGTGAAAGAAAACACATTCTGGCTAGGCTTATAAATGCCTTCAGGCAGATATCCTAGTACCTACTTATGAACCTATGAACCTATGAACTCAGGATGTAACCTGAACTCAAGCTGTACGGTAAATAGGTGGGGTTAAACTCTTTAGAATAGTTGTAAGTTTGAGTAAAAAGAAAACTACAACTAAAGTTAATTCTCTTATGCAAGCCTGTAGCTAACTTTTTTTTTTTGGGGGGGGGGGACATAAGATTATCGTGCACTGAATGGATGCTATTTGGACCTATGAGAAAGATACCAGAATTTATAACATTTCTAAAGATTTCTCTGCTCCAATTACTGGAAGTGTTTTCCTGTGGTTTCTCTGCATTGAAATACCAGCTATAATTTTTTTCTGTTTCCCTGTGAAATCTGTTCAAACACGAAAGGCTGCTATTTTGTAGGTTCATTCTGTGAGTGTAAAAAAGGAAAGTAGCTACAGTTTTTTACAAGTCTAACTAGACTGTTGAGTATCTGGTAACTGAAAGCTTCTGAATGTTATTTGGTGCAACAAGATATCAGATTAACCTCTGTGGTCCATGCAATTTCTGGAACCAGACTTCTGTATCAGGGTGATCTTTCTTCTATTTTGGATTTGTCCTTTAAGATAGGCCCTTTTGATGGCATAAGTAAGTGTACAACCCCCCATTTGATAGTCATGCACTTGATGGAGGATTGTCTCAATGTGGCTAAAAGATGCACTGCAGAAAACTCTGGTGGTTGTTTATGTTTATGTATGACACAGTTGTACAACGTATTTAACTTTCCTGAAGAAAGCAGTGATGATTCTTGAACAGTTGAGTAACTCTCAACTAAAGGAAGGTGCCAAAGGATTAAATTACAGCACTTGAAATGGAAGGTGATCTCTACTGTCTGCCAGAGATGAAGAGTTTAGATACTTCTTCATCTTCTTCTGTTATATCGATAGCCATGACAAGCACTGGACTTGACTAGAAACTTCATCTGTCTCTGATCCATCCTAAAAGTGATGGAAAGCTTTTATTTTTCCTTTCTGTACATGCAATTTTAGCTGTATAATAACAGGGCAAGAAGACTGAGTAGCTTTTTAGTTTCTATACCCCTGACATATTAAGAAAGGGGGTGGAAACAAACCACATCTAAATGTTAGACAGTCATGTATAATGACTATTTGCAAGCTGCTACTAGTTTATATCAGGGCTAATAGAGTAAGACTTATGGTTGCAACCTGCACCATTTGATGTAGAGGATTAAAGCCCTAATTAAGGCCTAAGTGCCCCAAGTTTGAATTGTGGCTCTGGCACTTGATGAAATAGGCAGATAGAATGGGGGTCACCATCCTAAAAGAGGAAGGGTGAAAGTTTGCATGCTCTGTTAACACTCACATGGCTACATTTCTTTTGTGGAGACTGAAGGAAACAATAACGCAGTGCTCCTTGAGGGCTGATGGGGCATCCATCTGATAATGGAAGTGAGAGGTGATCCAGAGAAATGTTCATTGCAGATCCAACTTTTGGGATGTTACTGTCTTTGAGCAAAGACTTGGAGTATTTACTAAATCACTTCTGTGGCTGCAGTATGATGCTGACCCAGGACTTCTTAATCTCCTCACCTGCACTGAACATTGTCAGGACAAGTCTTGGGGAGGTAGAAGAGTTTCATAGCCGCCCTGGCAAATGAGGAGAGTCACCAGGAGCAGCTGGTGATCAGCTGTGAGGCATTCGAAGGTAGTTCAAAAAAGGTTTGTTAGGGCAGCATCCTATTTTGGGGGGGGGATATCTGTAAATTTGCAATCTAAACTTTGACTCATTCTTCTATATAACATTATTGCTGGATTTCCAATCCATAGTTATAGGTGACCTATGTGATACTCAAGGTCTGGATATGTTAGTAGGATCTTCCACTCCCTCAGTGGGTCACTCTTTTGCCTTTAATGAATTTATGGCAGTGGAGACCAAGAAATGGGTAGATAACCTGTAGCATATTTGTGTGAGCTATATAACTGCACATATTCAGTGTAAATTTCCTGCTGTCTGTACTAACACCTGCCCTGCTTTCTTACCTTTTAACTTCTTTCGCATATTTATGTTTACATTCGGGTAGTGATTCAACATGCATAGCCCTAGTATATAGCTGGCTGTATTAAGCCGATGAAGTGTAGGCCATGGCTGTTAGAAGGCTTTCTTCAGTCATTAAAGCTACACTGAATGTTGCAGAGTGAAAGCATTTACTAGGGTAAAGATGGATTAATATTTAATTACAGGTTTTGTAATTTTGCCAGTCAGTGTATGGTCATTTTCCTATGGAAGGCTTCAAGTTGTGAACAGTCTTTTCTTTTTATCCTAGCAGATTGATTTTATATTGAATTGGACTCCAAAAACTGTTAATTGTATTTACTCAACATCGGCTCCTACTGGTTGCATGCTATAACTACAGGCAGCATTGACTTTGTGCTGATCATAAATAAAAAGTCCAGGTCACATGGACATAAAGGAAGGTGCACAACCAATTAGTGGTAACTGAGACCTTAAAATGATATAGTACATGTACTGTTAATAGAGTGCCTCAAACAACTGTATTTTCAAACATGTGAATGTTTTAAACATTTAGTTAGTTATATTCCAAAATAGGATAAGTAAACTTGCAAAAGTCTGCAGGGAGAGTGACTAGAGGTCAGGAGTGATCCCTGGACCCATGAAGCATTCATCTTCCCACAAAACCAACATGTTGCCCTAAATTTGAATGCTAACCTGAATGAACTGCCCATAAGGAATTATGGACAATGCTGTACCATAAAGGGCTGTCCTCCAGTCTAACACTTAAATCTTCTACCAAGCACTCGTGAAGGAATATCCAGACTGTAAATAGTCCAAACGTTTTAATGCCACAAAAATCCACAGAGAAACAAACTGACATGAATAAAATTACACTGGTAATTGAGCGCGCTTTCGTCTTCACATAAACACCTTCATCAGAATCAGGTGTTTATGTGAAGACGAAAGCGCGCTCAATCACCAGTGTAATTTTATTCATGTCAGTTTGTTTCTCTGTGGATTTTTGTGGCATTAAAACGTTTGGACTATTTACAGTCTGGATATTCCTTCACGAGTGCTTGGTAGAAGATTTAAGTGTTAGACTGGAGGACAGCCCTTTATGGTACAGCGACGGAGTTTTAGTCTTTTGGTAATTGGTGTGTGACGTGGTGTTCGAGGTCTGTGGTTAATTATGGACAATGCCACTGACTGATTTTTGCTTATTAAAACACATCTAGAATACCTCATCACCATTGAAAATATGCTTTATATACATCTCATCTTGCATCATTGCTCACACAATGGCTTGGTATTTGGATCGAACTTTATCTTATTGATGTTGGCCAGAGTACCATGTTTGACAATACCAGTCACTCACTTAGTGTTAGTGTCACTTATTACAACATCAGCCTCTTACCGATCCATCATTTTATCTCAATGCACTTTTAGAAAATAAATCAGATAACAGAAAGTTTGTTATTCATAAGTATGCCAAACACTGTTCTGTTTAAAGCAAATATCATACCATGAAGAAGGTTTTGGCCTGTTGGATGTTGTAAACAATTATGGTCTTTATAAATTAAACTGAGTGTTGGCACTTATGTATGTGCCAACATACAGAACTTTGTAGGACTGTTGACATTTAAGGAAAGGAGCCTCTGTCTGGTGGTCCACGTAGGCACTATTGACATCTAGCAGATTTACCTTTATGGAGTTGGCCTGATGAGATTGGTCTTGTACTCTTGCTCAGACCCTATGCTTGTGTTTCCAGCCTAAGTGTTCAGATAATGACCGAAAGGCTCACAATGGTGTAAAGAAGCAACCAGGCCTAAAATGTTTTAGGAGGTGTTTCTCTTTCACTTCCTGATACAATCTAGTTTTCACTTTTCCTTTAAAGAGGAAGACATGCAATCATATCGAGGTCATGATATGCTATAAAGTTTGCATGGAGAGCTCCCATTATTCAGTCATAGGTCATTTAAATTTCTAGCATTTTTGAGGTAGTACAATCTTGTGGCTATAGTTTCACTTCAATGCACAAAGATATTGAAATAAAGTTCTGTACCTTAATTTCTTCTTCTGCTATTTAGCATCCAGTCGTCATTCTTCTACATAATTTACTTTGTGTCTGTGCTTCTTGGGCAGCTGGATAATAACAGAAAATAAATTTGTAACACTAGCAAGTAAAATGTGACCACACATGACTGAGTAAAATAACGATTCATTTTATACCTGATCAGATCCTTTGCATGCTACTTTTTTCCTAAAAATATTAATAAATATTTTTTCTATGCAATAACAAATTTTATTGATCAATACCAGGTTAACAAACAAAATAAAAAGGCAATGGAACATATTTACAGAAATGTACTTAACACAGTATCATAGCAGTCATTCTCAAGTGACAGATCTGTGATTTGATACTATTATCAAATCCTGTCTTTTCACAGCTGACAATACTCAATAATCCACTGAAAATATCACTGAGCTCATCTTAGTAAATGTTTTCCCTTCTTATTTTAACTCAGTTCACGACACACTAAACATCTATCCAACTCTGTTCTTGTCCAATAAAATTTGTATTTCTCCATGTTATACTTAAGGTAGTCTACAGTATGGGAAGAAAAAAAAAACAATAATCTAGTTGTATTAACCTTAGATTTTGATCTTTGTTCTTGTTTCAGCAATTGTTTTATAACACATTTTTCCACACCTGCTTTTATTTACATTGGACTAACTTCTTCATATCAGGTTCTATATGTATTGTCATAACCTGCATCCTGAAGGTAAATTCAGCCAAGCTGTAACAATTATGTGTATTAAGCTGCAACAATTATGTGTGTTTCTACTGGATGATTTTGAAACATATGAGTTGCTCTGATATTTTTAATAGGGCTGTAGAATGTGTTGATTCATTTCTGAAGAGGTATGCGATTAAAAGGTGAAAGTGTTATTTCCTTGTTTCTTGAGATTCTTTTTTTCAGAGCATTGTGCTTTGCGTTGCACTTCTATAATCCACTAGTTTTTCCTTTCAACATGTCCCATCATCTCACCCTTTACGACATGCTCCTGTGGCTTCACATTTCCATCCACTTGTATAACAAAACTCGATGCCAGTAATCTTTAACTCTTCCATCCATCCATCAATCCATACATCCAGTGCAGTCCAGTTACATCTGAACTGGGTAGTGACCACATGAACCACTGCCACCATCCAGAGAATTTACTAGGTAAGTATGTATCTTACTTAATCCACAGTATGACCCAGCAATTTACAGCTAGTGAATAACAAGATCAAAGTAAAACACACACTGCAATGAACCACCGAACAGTAACACTATTTATTCTCCCTTGCAAGTGAAGCTTCTTCTGTCCTTCCTTCTAAAATATCCATCAACTCACATGCAGTCCAATGTCTGGAAAATTACTCACTGAGAACTACAAAGATGCACAAAAAAAAAAAAAAAATTGCTCACCAAATCATTTCCTCCCCAGAAGCAATGTGCCTAATCAGCTCTTAATGCCAGATGGGGTAAGGCACCATTATCAAAATGTTTTCCAGTTCTAGATCAATACTAAGAAATACAAACAAAGAAACACAGTTATAATCTAACAAGTATTTCAAAGTGTAAAGACTGATAATTCACTGCCTCAAGTCAGTAATAAAGCAGTTTGATATATAATGCCATCCATGCTACTCCTAGCGTTGGTGAATCTAGCAGGCGACCGACTTGTAGTCAGCATTTGTTTTAATGTCTTGTAGCATCCATTCATAGCCCATTATAGTACAACTTACGCAACTTCATATCCTTCCACATATTTTACAATGATTTCCGCATCAAACACAAAAGTAACCCAAATAATTTTTCCATCCTATGATTCCTGTAACATAATGAATAAACTTAACCCTCCTTAATTTTAAACAAACCCATCCTTCTCAAGAACATCTGGGGCTGCACACCTCCTAATACATAATATTTATAACAGTATTTTATTACAAACTGTGCCAAAACATACTTGAATTGATATTATTAGCATCTACATATACTTAACCTAGCATATTACGATTTGCTTCAAAGTATATAGCAGCAATTAATTACGAACTGCTCCATCTTATAGGTTCATAGGTTCATAGGTTCATATGTTCATAGGTTTATACTAGGCTATCTGCCCTAAGGCATTTATAAGCCTAGCCCAAATTTTTGTGGCTTACGCCACCCCTTATATGAAAAAATACTGTGCCCATTAGTTTGTTGTGCCTCTGTCCAGCAGTGACACAGAGATGATTCCCGGAGTAAACCTACGATCTCCCATCCACAGGTCAAGATTTCTCTTGAACAGAGCCAGCGAGGTGCTCTGCCTCACATGGACCGGGATTTTATTCCACAGCATAGGGAGTCTCTGAGTGATAAATCTATCCCTCCAGCACATCCTATTTATATCCGTGCTAAGGTTTAAGTCGCTTGCTCTAGTGGTTTTGGTGGATTTGGATTTTTTGAGGTGGAGCATGTCCATTAATTCTGTGTTGGACATGGCCTTGTATGTCAGGCACATGTCACCTCTGAGCAGACGGTATGCGACTGAATAGAGCTGGAGTTTCTTCAATCTGGCAGCATATGACAGATTTTGGAGTCCCTTTATCCTTTTGGTGAGGAACTTTTGGGGTCTCTCCAATTGCTGCAGATGTCGGGTGAGATACATCCCGAATGGGGCATTGTACTCGATCATTGGTCTGATAAGTGAAGAGTACAGGGGAACAATGACCTCACTAGATCTGGATGTGAATCCCTTCATGATCAGGTGGGCAATGTAGAAGGTCTTTCTAACCACTTTAGCAATGTGAGTGTCAAAAGAAAGGCCACTGTCAACCTGGGTCCCCAGGTCCCTGATAGCCTCTTCTGTGCTTAGTGGATTGCCACCTATGTGGTAGCTTGGGGTTACCTTGTTTTTCCTGAAGGGTATGACTATACATTTTTTGGCGTTTAACTTCAGGCCATGGCTCTGGCACCAGCTATCTGTTTCCGTGAGTCCCTTCTGAAGGATATCCGTGTTCGATGCACTTTCCACTATGGCGCCCAGTTTGCAGTCGTCTGCAAACTTTGTCAGCCAAAGTCCTCCCATGTTGGCCTGTACTTCTGAAAAGTAGATGCTGAACAATAGGGAGCCAAGGACCGAGCCCTGTGGGACACCACTTGTGACCGGCTTGGCGTCTGACATAGCGCCAGCAACTCTAACCCTGTGGGTTCTGTCCTTAAGCCAGTTTGCAACCCATCTTGTGACATATGGGTTTACATTTAAGCTGGTAAGTTTTTCTACAATACCCGAGTGGGGTATTGTGTCGAAAGCCTTTGCAAGGTCAAGGTAGGCTGTATGGACAGCCTTTCCCTCATCAATGGCCTTGGTGACTGTTTCGAAGAAGTCGACCAAGTTCAAAAGGCATGATCTTCCCTTGACGAAGCCAAACTGGGTCGGGTCCAATGTCTGCAAGTCCCCTATATCTTTGTTTATGAGCTCCATTATGATCCTCTCCATAGCTTTGCAGACTAGACTTGTTAAGCGTATGGGGCGGTAATTACCAGGGTCTGTAGAGGCACCGCCTTTGTGGAGTGTGGCCACAGTTGCCGTACGCCACTCCTTGGGCACGTATCCTGTGGTAAAGCTGAGATTAAACAGCTGCCTTATGTGCAGGTTTAATTCCTCATTTAGCTCATGTAGCACACAGCCGGGGACACCATCCGGTCCCATTGATGCTGTGTTTTTAGCTTTAGAGAGAGCAGCTTTCACCTGCACATTTGAGATGTCTGGGAGGCTACACTCCGCTGGGATAGTTATCTCTCCTTTAGGGGGGGAGAGGGGGGTGAAGTTTGCACTGAACCTGTCTGCCAGTATGTTGGCAATGTCTGTGGGTTCAGTGATTTTGTATCATTTTGGACTAATTCTGAGCATATCTGGGAGTTTTCACCCAGGTTCCTAACATAGCTGAAAAAGGCCTTATGATTGTCCTTTGAATCCATGGCAATTTTTCTCTCAAAATTGGCCTTAGTTGATTTTATGAGTGCTCGTATTTTTTACTAATAATGATCAGGGTAACTTCCCTTTTATGGATTTTGTTCTATCATCTAATAGCTTTCTCCTCTTATTGTAAAGTTTGTTAATGGCTGGGGTCCACCAGACTGGACGCTTGCCCTTTGTGGAAAGAGTCTTGGTTTTATTTGGGATTGCCTGATCCATGCAGTCCTGGAGGTGTTCATAGAAGGCATTTGTAAGGGCTTCCACAGCTTGGGTTGTGGTTTCCACTGGCTCAGGGGCCTTGAAGGATACCACACCAGTCTTGAGTAGTGTGAAGTTTGCTTTAGAGAAGTTCTTCACTGTGGTCTTTTTGTTTGGGGTGGGGGCGGGATGTGGATTTCCAGTGAGATTAGTTTATGATCAGATCTCACCAATGAGGGATATACTTCCGTGTGGAGCATTTTGTCCCCATGTTTGTGATAATGAGATCTAGTATATTTTCTCCTCTCGTGGGAACAGTGACTAGCTGTTCCATGGCATTTGAATTTATGAACTCCAGGAACCGTTGGGCTAGAAAGTTAGGGCTTGAGTAATGTTCCCAGTCTATATTCGGGTAGTTGAAGTCACCCAATATGATGGTGTTTGGAGATACATTTATACCCTCCAGTGTCTTCAGAAAGGCTGTGTGGGGTTCCTGAGTTTGAGAGGGTGGCCTGTAGCATGCTACAATTTGTAGAGCAGTTTTGCCTATGGTTAGTTGCACCTGGATGGTTTCCGAAGCTTTGTGCGTTTCCACCAACCTTGAGGTGTGGGTATCCTTTATGAATATGGATACACCCCCTCCTTTTGTGGTGTGGTCCGGGTTTTGGGGCCGGAACGCATGATATGAGGTAAAACCTAATAGTGCCGGGGTGCTCTCAGGAGTCTTGAACCAGGTTTCAGTTACAGCACAGACATCGATGTTCTCCATACTGAGAAGGGCCTCGAGTGCGTGCATTTTGAGATTTAGACTTCTGGCATTGAGCAGCATTACCCTCAGTTTCTTCCCATTTTTGTTTTCTAGGGTGGTAGGTTTAGAATTTGAGCCTTGCCTAAAAAAGGCACTATGGGGGTGGCAAGAGCCTTAGCCAATATCCGGAATCACAGGGGTGACAGGTGCAAGCCATCCCTTGTGAAGCAGCGTGGCTTGTCAAGCATGTCATCCCAGGCAGACAGACACTGGATCCCCTTTGAATGACACCAGACATTAAGCCAATTGTAAAAGCTGATCATCTTGTCTCTATATTGCAGCATCATTCTTGGTGAAGGAAGGATACTGCTCAGGGTCAGGGTCATACCTGCCTGGGCTACATAATCAGAGAGCTCCTCTATGTCTTTTTTCATGTAGTCCAGGGAGGTACGTCTCAGGTCGTTCACACACAGCATGGACAATGACTGTGTCATATTTGTACTTGCCATGGAGTGACCCGAGTGCTTGTGTTATGTGGCGGATTCTAGCGCCCGATAGGCAGCTTACTGTGACCCTCTCCTTGTTCAGCCTGGTGAGTGGGACGTCAGTGTGTCTGACTATGGAGTCACCTATGACAAGTATGTTTGGTGTTGTATTTGGCCTTAAGGGCTGTGACTGCTTTGCACACTGCTTTTGTGGACACTGCATCTTGTACATTATATTTCCCTCATTTATAACCTGATGCATCTAGCAGTTAGGCATAAATATAAAATGTCAAGCAGAAAAATTTTCAACAAAACCTTATACATAGCAATGCATAGCAATGATTCAAGAGCATAATAAAATATTCATGAAACAGTAGACATATCGGAATATTAATGTCATGCTTATCCTAAATTACCCTGTAAAGGATTGTTTAAGTCATGTTAACTTTTAATAGTTATTAAAATTATCATACAAAACCCATTTCGACATAGTCTTATAAATAACTCTGTTTACCTTGACTTGGTCAAGACATTTGACAAAATTCACAACCTGGACAAACTGATGACATTAGGCATAACCCATACTCACTGACAGAAACCAGGAAGTTAGGATTTTAGATAGCACCTCCACAAAGAGGCCGGGCAGCAGTGTAGTTCCTTTGACATCTATTTATTTGGAAAGCCAATCTCAAAAGCCTCTGGCTTACCAAGTTTGCAAGATGATTGCAAGCTAGGAGCAATCATAGAACCCCTCCTCCAAGACACTAAAACTTATATGAAGGTCTAACACAGAGAAATGAATTGTGCCCCTTTCTTTATGTACCTACCCAGGCACATGCAACAATTGGAGCATCTAAAGAGGTTCCTCATAAAAAGAATACAGGGCATAAACACAATGTACTTTGCATATCACTTCAAAGCCCTGTCTCTGTACTTGATTTCCTACAACTGCTGAGAGGCAATTTACGCCAGGCATACAAGGCATCCTTGGATCCCACTCTGATTAATCTGTTGCATATCCACAAATAAATTGCACTAGAACTAGTAGCGCTGAGGGTTTAACTTTGTTTGTGACTTACAAAGGACATATTGTAGGGACAAGTAAGCATCTCAGAGAATCTCTGTTCTTTGGAATATGCTTTCTATCCATGTGAAGCATAGGTCTTCCCTAACCCTATTCAAAACCAACTTAGACCAGTGGAGGGGAAATTAGAAATTCATTCCTAGTCTGATACCCTCATGCTCATGCTCCAAGTAACATGCACCCCTTAGAATAACCTCTAAGGCACAGTAATTCACAGGATACATTTGGGTTGCATGGCTAGGCTTATAAAGGCCAAAGTGATCTTTAGCCTAGTCTATACCTCTGAACCTATGAACTATTTCTTGGAGCATTAATTCATCATTATGTCCATATGCAGTTCAGAACTTGACCATACTGAATAAGAAACCTCCCCAGACTGTTCATAACCCTTTACATGTTAACAGCTGAATAGAAATATAACAACTTGAAACCATCATCATGCAAAGCTAATTTTAACAAGGCCTTTTGACTGGCAATGATTTAGGAATGAATATGAATATAACATTTTTAAACCTTTATCATGAAAACTAGTTTTAGCAAAGACTTTTAAGAAGTAATTAATCAGAATTGTTGCAAATAATCTACCATGAAATATTAAGTACACAGAAATATTAATATTATGTCCCCTTGCAACCCTATATGGATTCTTTTAAATCACTATTACTTAAAGTACTCTTTGACTTGCATTGTTGCCCACACACACACACACACACACACACACACACACACACACACACACACACACACACACACACACACACACGCTGTTTCAGGGAACCACTTGAGTGACATTTATTCTCTATTAGGGCTCCATAGATGATTTCTGGGAGCAGTATTTCAAATGGCAACAATGTTATTAAAATATATATTCTCGGTAAAGGAGCCCTCCATTTACTGCAATGTGCAGGAGTTGGCCAGCATAACTTTTAGTTATGTACTTACCATAACTTTGGATGTATGGGATCCATCTCGCCTACATTCATAGCAGATGGGTTCGGAGCCGATCCGTCGGCTCCGACTCAGCCACTAATATATTAGAACGAAGTCTCTCATTGGCTGGGCTACACCTTATCCCACAATGCACCACGCCTGCTTCCCCAGATCTTGTTTGTTCGCTTTATACATTCATACAGATACAGAAAACATATACCAATAACTGTAACCAACTAGAGACCTTCCATAGGAGAGGTTATCAAGATCTATATTTCCTCCAAATCCAAAAGGTAGGGGGAAGGAGGGTGGGTATGTATGAATGTAGGTGAGATGGATCCCATACATCCAAAGTTATGGTAAGTACATAACTAAAAGATGTAATGGGATCCTATCTCGCCACATTCATAACAGATGGGACAGCGTCCCTAGCACCTAAAAACCCCGGGTGGCTCATTGGAACACACTCTTGAGAACTGCGGAACCAAATGAAGCTCTGCCTCGGGAAGCCACATCAAGCTTGTAATGAGAAATGAAGGTGTGCGGAGAAGACCAAGTAGCAGCCGCACAAATATCATCTATTGAAACTTTGGAATGAAAAGTTACAGAAGTGGCCATAGCTCTAGTAGAATGAGCTTTGATTGGGAAAGGCAACTCCTTGCCTGAGTGGGAATAAATAAAAGAGATGTAATCCTTAATCCATTTAGCAATGGTGGCTTTGGCAACTGGAAGACCCAACCTATTCTCCGCAAAGGACACAAACAGTTGGTCAGATTTTCTAGTCTGAGTAGTCCTAGCCAAGTAAAAACGTAGTTGCCTGTGAACATCCAACTGGTGAAAGGTATATTCTGCTCTGGTAGAAAAATTTGGGAAGAAAACTGGAAGCTCCGAAGATTGCTGGATGCACAAAGAGGATGCTACTTTAGGCAAAAAGGATGGATTCAATCTAAGGGAAACTCTGTCTTTGTGAAAGATCAAATATGGAGGGGAAGAACAGAGAGCCTGAAGCTCTGAGACACGCTTAGCAGAAGTAATAGCCACTAGAAAATCCGTTTTCCATGATAGGAATTTGATATCACAAGTGGCTACCGGCTCAAAGGGATGAGCAGTTAAGGAGGCCAGAACCAAATTTAAGTCCCAAGGGGGCACGGGATGAGCCACAGGAGGCCTGAGGAGCCAGGATCCCCTAAGAAAGGACTTGCAAAGTCTGTTAGCCATTAAAGAGGGATCTACAGCAACATGAAAATTAGATATAGCCGCCAGTTGAACTTTAAGTGTGGAGACTGAAGAGCCAGAATGAAATAAGGAAGCCAGAAATTCCAAGACCTGCGGAACTGAGGCCGTAAGAGGATCAACGCCTCGCTGTTGTGCCCAACAAACAAATCTTTTCCATTTGCTGGAATACAGCTTAATGGTAGACGGCTTGTGGGAAGAAGACAAGATGTGTATTACTTCCGAAGAAAGAGAAAGATCTCTAACTAAGGATGGAAGTGGAGTAACCAAGCAGCCAGTCGCAGCGACTGGAGGGATGGATGAGGGAGTCCCAACGGATTGGATAACAGATCCGGTACTGGGTCCAGAATCCAAGGGCCCTGTTCCGCATACTTCTGAAGAAACAGGAACCAAACCTGATGGGGCCAATGTGGGGCGACCAAAATCATGTCGCACCCGACATGGAGAGCCTTCTGAATCACTCTCGGGAGAAAGGGAATCAGAGGGAAGGCATAAAGTAGACCCAGGGGCCAAGTGTGGGCTAGAGCATCCCTTGGAGACTGTCCCTGAGAGAGCGTCAGAGTGAAGAACTGTCTGCACTTCGCATTGTTGGGGCTGGCGAACAAGTCGCAACAAGGGAGGCCCCATTTGGTGAAGATCAACGCAGCCACTCTGTTGTTGAGGGACCACTCGTGGGGCAACAGGAGAGTCCTGCTGAGCCTGTCTGCAATCACATTGGCTTTCCCCGGAATGTGCGTGGCTACTAAGAAACGTCGAGAGGCTATGACCCAGTGCCATACTCTCATGGCCTCCCTGCAAAGGGGGTAGGACCTGGTTCCGCCCTGCTTGTTTATGTGCCAAACTACCGACATGTTGTCAGATAGAATCGCAATAATACCTTGGGGGAGAGCATGATGAAGTGCTTGTAAAACCAGAAGCACTGCTCTCATTTCCAGGACATTGATGTGAAGGTGCGCTTCGCAATCCTGCCAAGTGCCTTGGACAGTCCTGTCCAGATAATGACCCCCCCCACCCTATCTGGGAGGCGTCCGTGGTCACTGTGGCAACAGGAGGCTGAAGAGCGAAAGGATGCCCCCGGTCCAGGTTGGACCGACATAGCCACCAACGGAGATCTTGACGACAACTGTCCGTAATCAGAATTTGGTGATCCAAGGGAAGTTCTTGGTATGACCACTGAACCGATAACAGCCATTGCAGCACTCGCATGTGCAGTCTGGCCAATGGTACTAGGAGGATGGTTGCAGCCATCGTACCCAATAACTGAAGAATCTGTCTGGCAGGAACTCGAGATTTGGGTAACAAAATTTGGACCTGAGATCGTAGAACCTGAATTCTCTCTGATGGCAAAAATGCCCGCATACTTTTTGTGTCTAACTCTGCGCCTATAAAGGTGATACACTGAGATGGCCACAGCACAGATTTTTTCCAATTGAAAGAGATTCCTAGCGAGAGACCCAAAGTTACTGTGGCCAGCAATGCTCAAATCAGTAGATGCTTGGAGGTGGCAGTGAGGAGCCAGTCGTTGAGATAAGGAAACACTTGGAATCTGAGACTTCTCAAGTGAGCTGTCACTACTACCAGACATTTGGTAAACACCCTGGGGGCTGTGGTGAGACCAAAGGGCAGTGCACGAAACTGGAAATGACTGGTTCCCAGGTGGAAGCGCAAAAGACTCCTGGACTCCTGACGTATCAATATGTGATAGTAAGCGTCCTTGAGGTCTATGGAGCACATCCAGACATCCTTCTCCAATAACGGGAGAATGGACTGAAGAGTGACCATCCAGAACTTGGACTTCTTCACAAAATGATTTAAAAGGCTGAGGTCCAAAATGGGCCTTACGTCCCCTGTCTTTTTTGGCACCAAAAATAACCTTGAGTAAGTTCCTGATCCGATCTGGTTAGCGGGGACGGGCTGGATGACCCCTTTTTTTAGCAGCTTTGAAACTTCTATGGCTGCCAGATCCCGTTGACTGGGTGGCACGTTCGGGATTTTCCTTGTAGGAGGAGGGGGCTTGAAAAAGGGGATGAGGTAACCTCCGGTTACAATGCAAAGCACCCACTGATCCTTGGTTATTGATTCCCAAGCCTGTGGGTGTTTCGCAAAACGACCCCAACTGGCTCCAGAGAAGCACAGCCGGGCCACATCCTAGGGATGTTGAGGATAGGAGGAACCACGATAGGATTTGTGGTCTCCAGAGTTATGGGGGCCTCTGCCACCTCTAGGACGGCGTCTTCCTGAGTCCCCCCCTACCTCTGGAGGGGGGATCACTCGGTGGAGTAGAGAAGAACTTTTGGGATTTTCTGAACCACATTTTCCCTCCTCTCTGGGCCTTGGGATAAGGTCTAGAGGGAGCGGAAAAATGGGCCCCAACGGCAGTCAAGGTCTTGCCCTCCTGCTCGCACCGAGTAAATGTGTCCTGCACCTTGGGTCCAAACAAAGAAGACCCATCAAAGGGGGCGTCAGCGAAGGAAGACTTAAAGGCCTCCGTGAATGTACACAAGCATAACCAGGCCTGTCTCCTAAGAGCCACTCCTGTGCCCGCTGCTCTACTCGCCCCTTTGGCTGCATAGGAGATGAGCCTCATGGACGAGTTGACAATAGAGGTCAGGGTAGTCATCTGGGGGCCTACAGTCTGTGCTAACGCCTCAGGAAGGTTACCTGCAAGGGACTCTCCTAACTCCTTGAGGAGGTCCCTTTGGAGCCTTGTAAAATGACAAAGATAGTTCAGCGACTGCATGGTAAAGGTCGCTGAAGAAAGGGTACGCTTCCCGTACCTATCCATGCTCCTAGAATCCTTATTAGGAGGATGAATAGACATTGAAGCCTCTGCCACGTCCTGCTGAGTGGCAGATGCCACCACCATAGCATCAACTGCAACACCTTTAGTGAGGAATTCTTTCTGGGGAGGAGCTGAAAGAAACTTATTGGGCCTGGCGGGCACCGGTTCCACTGTGTCAGGATGCTCCCACACCCTTCGAGAGATTAAGTCCAATAATTCATCGAAGGGTGGAGACACCCAGGAGGAGGAGGGCTGGGCCCCAAAGGCCTTGAGGAAAACTGACTCCTCAGCGGAAGGGGCTTTGGACTGCCAATCGTCTCTCTGTCTCAAGATCTCAAGGATATCCAAGAAAGAGACATCATCTGAGGACGATTTAGGGGACCCCTCCGCATCCTCGAGGTCAGTATCTGAAGTGACGGATTCATCCTGGGAATCGATGTGCTTCCTCTTACACAGTTTCTTCCTTGGGGGTTCATCCGAAGCAGATTCGGAAGGACCCCCCCGGAAGAAGGGGACCCCCCAAGGGGGTATCCTCAGGCCCCAGGGCCTCGCTGTCACGGGAAAGAATGTCTCCAGAGGCACCAGTACCCAGAACTTGGGATGGTGGGGTAGAAACCTGCTGAACCGGCAAGGTCATGGCCAGTGCACTCCTCATGGCCTCAAAAGCAGGACCTCCAGACTCTGCAGAGGGCACTTGTTGAGAGACCACAGTGGTACCCGGAATGCCTGCGGCAGATGCTCCGAGGGGAAGACTGGGCATCGAAGAGGCAAGCTCTACAGTGTTGCCCTCAGCCCCCGCCGACGAAGATCCAGTACCAAACCCTGACACCAAGGACAGGGTAGGAATGAAAGTCAGAGCAGAGGAACTCCGAGGGGGTCCCAGCTCCGACTGGACGATTCCGCTCCGTTCCACCTGCACCAACTCCAAAGGCTCCAAGGGGGTTGGAGGAGGAATCAAATGTATGGGATGTGGAGTGGGCTCCGAAGCCGCATGGGCTGGAGCCGAGATCATTTTGGTAAAAACTGGGGACTGGAACAGCCTCTGGATAACCCTATCCAAATCCGAATCAGATAGCCTAGAGGATTTGGAGGAAACAGATTGGGGCCGAGAAGACATCTGCTTCACCTCCGATAAGGCAGGAGATCGGCTCCGAAAAGGTTCCAATACTGTCGGAGCCGAGACTGGAACCGACTGCAACAGTGTCGGCGCCGAAGGAAGCTTCGGAGCCGAGGGGGAAAAGTCTGAGCCGAAAACCTCCATCGGCTCTGAGATCAATGGAGCCGAGGCAGGTGAATGGCCTCTCGATGCACTAACCTGCTGCTCCGAAACCAATGGAGCCGAGGAGAGAAGCACTGAGGCAGACTCTTCAGCCATCGGCTCCGAAGCCATTGGAGCTGAGGAAGAAGAAGTCGAGCCTTGTTTCTTAGTTGTCGGATCCGACGGACTGGTCGGAGCCGACAATCTATGCTTTTTAGATGTCGGGCTCGAAGGACTGGTCGGAGCCGACGATCTCTTCTTTTTGGAAGCTGGAGAAGAAGCCAAAGCTTCTTCAAAAGAAGGCTTAACCAGACCCCTGAGTATCAATTTATTTTTCCTCTCCTGGAGAACCCTGGAGGAGAAAGCGTGACATACACTACAAGAATCCTATAAATGTTTAGGGCCTAGGCAGTACACACAGATAGCATGGCTGTCTGTAATAGACATCTTATAATTACATTTTGCACACTTCTTAAAACCCGACTTTTGCTCCTTAGACATTTTGACAAGAAAGCACAGGTGACTAGCAATAACACAAAGGGCAGTACTGAAGTATGGGCTGAAACCCTCTAACTTAAACGGGCTTAGCCCGCCACAACAGTGAAATAACAGAAAGGGAAACTACGTGGGCTAAAGCCCTCTAACTTAAAACAGACCTAGCCCAAAACTAACTCTGTCACCATTAACAAGGGAAAAAACCTAATAACTTAAAACGGGCCTTGCCCAGTCCACAAGAAGCGCGAGAAACAATAAAATATAAATTTTCTCCAAACTCAATACAAACACTCAGAAAGCTGTTAAAACAGCTGTTTAAGAGTTTCCTGACAGAAACCCTAAGTAAAAATGACCAAAAGGTCAAGAAAATCACTTAGCTCCAGCCAAGTCGAGACCACGTCCGTCTTGAAAAGCGGCAAACGAGATCTGGGGAAGCAGGCGTGGTGCATTGTGGGATAAGGGGTAGCCCAGCCAATGAGAGACTTTGTTCTAATATATTAGTGGCCGAGTTGGAGCCGACGGATCGGCTCCGAACCCATCTGTTATGAATGTGGCGAGATAGGATCCCATTACATCCAATGCTGCCTATCAATTCCATGTCCATTCACATGGCTAAGTGTAAGCCCTGTTCTGACTCATGGTGCTCTTTTATGGCTGTGGAAGGCTGTGGCTCCTATTGCAAGGAAGTTTATGAAAAATCGTGATACACAAATGCAGGTCTTTCATCAGTCATTATCCTCTTACCAGGCCTACAAAACTGTGTTGAGAACTCCACCTTCTTGTCCCATGTGGCAAAAGGTAGCAACATCTCTCATGGGAAAAAGTAAGCTCTGACAGCCACTGGTAGTGGAAATCTGTATAGCTTATTAATACAAATGTGTTTCTCCAAATCTGAAGACATCACTTCTGAAACATTTTACTACACTTCTTGTGCCAAAATTGTGTTGAAAAACATACTTTAATGAAAAATATGCAGTTTTATTTATTATCTTCTCTGGCTTCTCCTCTCCTACCTTCCTGCTCCAGTCCTGCACTACACCTTTACTATCTTCATTAAATTCACCAAAATCCCTCCTATATTATGTCTCTTATATGCTCTCCCACCTACGTGACTGAATTTTTGAGTTATTTAGCCATTCCATATATGTTCACACAATGATTACTTCTACATAATATCTGTAATTTATATTTTTCTTTAAATGTTTATGCCTTCTGTATTTTTTTTGCTAAGTTTGTATACTCCATGCAAAGCCTGAAAATAATCCTCTGAAATCCCTGTCTCTGCCAGCAAATGAATGTTGTGTCTTTCGGCTTTTCCCGGTTAGGGGTCGCCACAGCGGAACCCTGGTCCGCTAATGATTGGCAGTATATTTTTACGTGCCGAGTTGTCGGCCCTGACGCACAACCTTCAATGAAGGTACGCCCATTCATGCATGTCTGTACACAGGAGACACTCTAGCTGAAAATCGAACAGGACGTCTTACTGTGAGACAACAACACTACTGCAGCACCACCAGAGATCAACATAAGAGAGAGATAAGAGACACAAAACTTATGGAGCAGCTACAGATATCCTGGTATTAAAAATATGTTTGTTTTACAGAGCAGTTGATTCACAAGTCAGAATACATGGGTCTATATTAGTTCACTGAAAGTGTATTTCAGCAAACACCTAATCATCGACCCCTAATTAGTGAAATTTGCTGAATTTACCAAGGGCAAAGAAGTAGTTGGCTGACTACACAACTTTTCCCTTTTCTTCACTGTAGTGCTATCTCAGAGTTGGTATATATACAGTAGTTAGGGGATGTGTTTGGGGATGCAGCCCAACACATCGGGGGGTGAAGTTTCCCACTTGGGTGGGTTCGATTTATTGAGATGTTTGTCCATTGTGCTGTGTGGCATGTATTTTGTTACCCTTGGTAAATTCAGTGAATCTCAGAAGTGATTTTTTGCTGAATAGGGGTCAATGATTTGATGTTCACTGAAATACAGTTTGGGCAAAATAATATAGGCCTGAATACATATATAACAGGTGACTTGCTCTATTAATTGTCATCCTTAAGCATGTTAAAAGGGACTGCCTCATGAGCATTCTATGTCTTCTGGAAATGGAGTGAGGTAGGCTACACAGGTATAGAATGCAATATGCTGTTTTATTTGCCAAAGACAAGTTGTTACAGGTGACCTGAGTATCATGTATAACTTCTGACAAATCTCCACCTTTTCCACTCTGGTCTCATCAACAAAACTAATTACACAAATGCAATCCCAAACTCTTTTGCTAAGTCCCAGGAGAAATTAGTAAATGGAGAGTCAGGTCTAAGTAGGATCAGCCAAATATCAAAATATATGGACTAAAATATGTACAGCTAAGGTCACCTCAAGTATTAGGAGAATTGGCCACAACTCATATGGCATCCTGAGGTGGGGAAATATTAAATGATTTATGACAGATACTTCACCCAGTCTTGTTAGGAATTATATGTCGCTGTCCCTAACTTTGGTGCACATCTGTATGCAGCAGTTACTCTGTGTATTACACAGTGTCAGCCCAGGCAATTCTTAACTTGTTGACTATGCTTTGTGTAACTGAGCAAAGAGGCAGCAAGGCTGCCTTCTGTGTGTCCAGTACCTCTTAATTGGTTTCGCCAAATTAGTGAACATAGCTACTCCCTTAGAAACTGCCAAGAAAATGCAATCATATTGGCCAGATATGCATTCAAAGTAGCCATCAGAGAAAAAGCCTTCAACACAATAGGACCAATTGCATGAAACCAGCTACCTTCTAACACAGAAAGAATAGAAAAGTTTCAGACATTCAAAAAATTATTAATCTAAGTGTAACAGCTTTTGAGACACTGCCTAGTTCTGCCTAGTTCTGCAGGTTCTAATAGCAGGTATACCAATATGTAGTAAAGTTTACTCCTGTACTTAATATTATAATTGCATGCTGAATATTATTTTTTTAATAATTTTAGTGTAAGTTTATTTTTCTGTATTGATTTACTGTAAGTAATAATTTTACCATAAGTTTTTTGCACTTTTCTGCCCAGGTCAAGGCTGAAGTGGGTCAACAGACCAGCCCATCTACCTGACCACCAAATTATAAAATAAAAAAAATAAAATAAAATAAAAATGACTGCCCCTTACAGCAACTCCTATAGGTTTTGATATATGGAGCAGTGCTGACAGGATTTGATTCCATTTTATCCTTTCATTTGAGTCTTATGCCACTTCCATCCAACTTCACTTTGATTCTGGGGTCAGATTCCATAAAGTTTGAGGAATCTGGTGGATTGCACTGAGTTGTGTGCAAGAATTGCATCTTTTTCTAGTTTACATATAGTACAAATTTACATTGTTACAGCATGTTATCCTAGTCATCCAGCATTGATCACTGCATTATACATTTCCTTGTTGTCTGCCATTCCTGCATGCACAAGTATGCCTCTGTATGCATAGGTAAATACCTGCATAACGTACGGCATTTTTATGTGCTACCACACATGCCTCACCCTCAGCACTCATTGCACATTTGTGGACCAGTTTCTATTTTCAATCCCCATGCTGACATGTAGTTGCAATGTCTGCTTCCCATGAACTCACTGATTCCACACACGTATTCAGGTAAATACCTGTGTTACTGTAACGCCAACATTGTTGCATGTCCCATGTTTGTTGTGTAGTCATTGTCATTGATGCTCTGCATGTTTGAATGTATTCTTACCTCTAACCTGAGTCATGAAGCAGCAATAACCTGTGCAAAGCAGTGCCTTATGTGTGACATTCCATGTCAGGCATGGGATGTGAAGCTTATTTGTGTTTATTTTCTTTTTGGCCAGTCCTTGGGATGTTCGTAATTACTTATGCTGCTGCATGTTGTTTACTGTGCTGTACCACACTGTTACACATCACACAATGCTATGTGCGATGTAGCAATGTTAGTGTACAGACACTCCTTTTTGGTTATGTTTATGCTGATACATTCGCATAGGTTCATAGCAGATTACTAGGCTAAAGGTTTAAACCTAATCAATATAACCCAATTTTACCCAATATATGGCCCCTAGGAGCAAGAGAATGGCATGGATTTGTGTCTGTGCATTGAGTATCTTACAGATTGCCCTTGTCCATAAGGGATATAGGTACTACCCCAGGGACCAGAATTCCCAGATCACACAATCACTCAGGTCACTTACTCCTAAAGACCAGTGTGACTCACTCATAGTCCATGTAGGTGTGAATGACATGAGATTTCTTTTCATTCAACTACCCTTAGTAGAGAAGAAAAAGCTGCTTTTAAAGAAATTGCTGATGATTCTAAGTTAGGAATAATGAAACCTGACTAAGGGGGAGGAGTGGTGATAATGGAAAAATAACAATATAGAAGAAATATGCTAATATTACTAAGTGGTGATGGCTATGTGCTGGTTAGTAAAAATGAGATTGTAACTGCCTATAGAAAATTTGATGATATAGTTTATGATATGCTCATGCAGGGCAGTTGAATGAAAAATAATTTAATTTCATACAAAATTATATACCAGCAGTGGCTTTTATTTTTGGCTTGCCGAAAATGCACAAGTGTATTAATACCCCCCCCCCCGGCCAATTGTTGACAGCAGCAAATCAAAAACCTACTTCCTTGCCAAGAAAATTGATAGTATGTTGAAATCAAGTGTGGATAGTATTCCATAAATATGCAGGGATTCCTGGGATTTGTTTGGCTAAAATAAATAAAGTTTCTTCTCAATGGAATCTTTTTAACTATTAATGTTACAAACTTATTTTCCGTAATTCCACAAGATGAAGGTCTAGTATGGTTTAATGATATACTATGCCATGTAAGATTATTAAGTAGTGACAAGATTAATATGCTCACCAGTCTGATGGAGTTAGTTCTTAAAAACAATT
Source organism: Protopterus annectens (assembly GCF_019279795.1). NCBI lineage: Eukaryota > Metazoa > Chordata > Ceratodontiformes > Protopteridae > Protopterus > Protopterus annectens. Next base: position 1,198,023,523 of record NC_056726.1, read on the forward strand.
TTGTAATGTTTGACAATGTTTATTACAAACAAAGCATGGGTGTGGCGATGGGTGCTACTGTGCCTCGAGCTTTGCAAATTTAGTTATGTTATACTGGGAGAAAGAATTTTTGTTTGCCAGCAAATTCTTTAACAGCTGGAGTTTTTATTGCCATTACCTGGATGACATCTTTATTTTATGGCATGATACTGAGTCTAAATTAACAGACATTTTAGATTATATCAAAAATACTTGTCAATTCTTAAAGTTCACTTGGCACTTTGATTCTGACAAGATTTAGATGTACAATTGTTTAAAAAATTTAGTCGGTGAACAATATGAATCTAATGTGTTCAGAAAAGATACTTTTTCAAATGTGTTTGCAGTTTCAAAGTTGGCACCCCTTGGTGCAGAAAAACACTGTTGTCAAGGGGTGAATGGTTCATTTTGGAAGGATGATTTCAGATGATGTCACTTTTATAGCAGAAATTGAAATTTTAATTGATATGTTTTTATGACATGATTACCCCTTGACTTTATAAAGGGGATAAAATCACAGGTATGTTTTAAAAGACACACCCCAGGATTCATGAAGCTCTGCGCAAGGACGGCGTAAGGCTTGCGCCGTCCGTGCGGCGTATATATGGAGTAGTCACGCCATATGCATATTAATGAAGGCGTGCAGCCGCCACAGCCACGTGCATAGGAAACGTGCGCGAGTGCATGGGGCATAACGAAGTTGTGCATGGAGGCGTGTCAATGTCGGCTGTTGATGAGCAACCTAAACTGCTGAATATTATATTCCGCCTGCAATAGTAATCGCACCTATCAGTGTCCGTGGAGACTGAAGCATATGCAAAGCATGCAAGATAGTCCCTGAGAACAGAAAATGAAGAATCAAACACAAATGCATGGTAGGGAATAACGGGTCCCTACCCTTGAACAAATGACATGAAAACCGTGTGCCCGTAGTCCAACGTAGTGTTGATAGCTATACCATGTGGAAGTGAAACGTATCATATGTTAGCATGCTGCCAGTAGGTACATCCAGCCCAATGGAGAGGGTCACCAGCTGACCCATAATGTGAGGGAGGGAACATAGCTGTGCAGATGTGTCCATAACAAAACACACGAGGAGAAATGTAGATATATGTAGTGACCGTATGTCTGAATCATATCCCACAAGGCATGTAACAGTCACATACAAAAGGTATGTCTGTATTTCACATACCAAATGTGATAGGAAATAGCATACACATGTAAACGAAACCGAAAGAGCATATAAACAGCTATAACAATACGGACACATGTAGGCCGAAAGGACCAGTATGATCCATACCGTCGACTAAGATTACCACCTGTCCCACTTTGCGAGCGACAGTCCCTCTGTGGGCAGATGTGTCCTGACACAAATATGTAAAAATGGCAAATGTCCAGAGAATATAGGACATAATTATTCCATATACGTCATGTAATAGTTGCATTAAACATATTTCACTGAACGTATATTACATAAATGTCATAAGAAACAGAATAAGACACCGAAATGCTACAAGAATAAGCTTAGATATAGGCAAGAATTGTAAGTTCTATCTGCCAAACTGACCGTGGGTATGTGTCGGCCTGTAAAATATGCTGTGTTCACCGCAAATGTCACACTGTGGCCAATTGAAAAGGTGGAAACACAATCGTCGACTGTGGGGAGGCATTGTCCACAACAGTCGGACATGTGTAAGGAATAGCTTGGACATAGGAAAAGGTGCCATCCTACCAATGAGTACAACAGGCTGGCAAAATCCAGAAGTCAGCTGTATAATCCAAATGTGTATGTGACACAGTCGAACGGGTAGTACCCAGATATACCAACCAAGTAATGAAAGTGAAGTATGGGCGTATACTTATGTGCGTGAGGTATAGCATGTGGAAAGCAAACATGGCAGGGTAGTCCACACAACCATAAAGGTACCCGACACATGTAGGGTAGTCAATGTGTAACTCTGGCCGTGTCATGGGCCAACAACCAAAGTAGTGCTCTATGGGGTGTGATGAATTCGCGTGTGAGGGGTGGGTGGTTAATGGTAAAATCCTCAAAGGCAATACTGTGTTGTATGCAGAAAAGTTGAACCGGAGGTGTACGAGGGGGCAGCGGGTGAAGTGGAAAGAAACACAACCACATGTAGAAACAGCTGCAAGACAAGCAGACAGGTCATAGTGTAGAACACAATCCCACAAACATATGAATATGGAAATGTGCGAGACAAATGTATAGATACGTCACCGTCACATACCCACAGATGGGTCCTGATGGAACTGGCTATAACAAATGCAACACACCTGGATGCATAATGGCCTACCCAGCATACCCTCCACAACACACAACCTGCCTCCATACCAGAACATCCACCAAATCCAGCCGTAGTTGGTCCACTGGTTTGTTGCAGACACAGCTACACACAGTGACCCCTACGCATATGTAGTAGGTATTGTCACCCTAGGCAGTGTCAGGATTGCAAACCATGTATCCCCTGCATGTAAAACCCCCTGCACATTTTCGTAAAGCCACAAAAATCTTCATTATCTGACTTGTTTTGGTCTTGTCCAATTTTTGGGATATCCCTCATGGGATAACCAACCTGTGTAAATAGTAGAATGGGTATGACGACATGATGTCCAATCCTGTAGATATCTGGACACAAGTCAGAACGTGCAGTGGAGGTCCATGACACTGTCCAGCCCTAAGTGGGCATGCATAACCTACTACCCAGGATAAAACACCTTCCTGTGACGGACGTGTCCAGACACGAATAGGAGGGAGAATATAATGCACACATTTGCATAGTGGCAAATGGCATGAGGGTGAGGAAGACACTGACGTAAACAGGTCAACCCTGATCAAGTGTGAGGGACACTGACTGTGTGCAGGCATGACCAACCATACCTGTCAACCTGTGTGAGCAAGATAGTTGGACAGAGCCATGAATACAAGTGAGACAAAGGTCCAAAAACAGGGACAATCTGTAAAGATAGCTCTTAGAAACATAGACATATGATAGAATAACAGTTTGCACATTGGCATTAATGTCCGGAGTATGAAGTCTGAAACCCAACTGTCTGTCAGCACGTTCCGACTGCAGTCTTTAATGCTGAGCTACTGCTGTGCCAGAACAGAACAGCGTATTACAGAGGTCCGTACCATACCACTCAACTGTCCAGATATTTGCAGAATGACTAGGGTTACCACCTGTCCCACTTTGCGAGTAACAGTCCCTCTGTAGGCAGTTGTGTCCTGTGAAAAAAATCAAGACATAGCAAATGTCCCAAGATTTTAGGACAAACTTATTTCCTAAGTTTCTTTAATAGTTGCATAAAACAGTTATTTTATATATGAAACATATATATTTTATGTGAAGTAGCATAAGCAATTCAAATGTTACTAGAATAAGCTATTTGTGCAAAAAAGGTTAAGTTCTGTACTATGCACGGCTGTAGGTATGTTTTGTCCTGGAAAATCTGACATTTCTACAGAACATGTCCCACTTTGGGCATTTGAAAAGGTGGCAACCCTAAGAATGACCAGAGGTTTGCCTCATATTGTTGTTGTGTGCCTCCGACAATCTGCACCAGTGTGGTAAATAGCTGAGGATTGACGTCACTAAATAATGATAAATATCCTGAGTTTAAGACTTCACGTCCTTCAGAAAAGTCATGCTAATGCAAAACCTAGTATTCTATCAATGTTCTAAGCTTGTAAGAGCAATCATTAAAATGTGTCCCTAATTGTCCCCCCATCATGTAGGTTTTGCGCAGTTTTGGTGCTCTAAGAGGTTGAGAGGTATGGTCCGTACATATTTACAGTAACAACCCTTCACATTTGTGTAATGTACAACTGCATACCTGTAGTCACTTCATGTCCAAAATAATAATCCCCGTATGACTGTATGCAGGTAATAGTCAAATGTGAATGGGAACACCCCTCACCATGGAGTATGGACTGTAACTACCCCACCCATAATATGTATTGCCAACAGAATAAGCTGCTAACAGGTGCCCAAACACCTGTGTCTATAAACACAGGTAAAACTTCATAATATGGAGAAACTCCCTGTCCATATGCTTCGTCTGACATTTGAACTCGGCAAGGGAAGTTCCGTTCACCAGGTGGACAAGCCTAAACACAGATCACTACATGAACACCCTGACAATCAAAGACCTGTATGTGCCTGGACTATATGCCTTGGTGTTCTGCATATCCTCGGAATGATTAATAATGCAGCTGGGTTCCACAGCAGTAGGCAATAGGAATGTGTAATATGTAGTACCGCGTTTTTCCCAGCAGGAGAATGGATGCCTGTGTTGTAGGTGAAGTGGTGAGGCATATGTTAATGTAGCTAAGTACTATGGGTATGCATATCAATGAGGGAGAACACCAATAGAATAGTGGTTCCGGCATCCGGCCAACGTGAATGCAGTCCCGGTTGACCTACGACCACTGCACATATAACTTGAAAGTGTAATGAATGCGTTCGTGCTGTACACACATTTAAATATGTAAAGGTGAACGTGTGTTTCGCAGCAGTCCGTAAACCGGAATACAGATATGTAACTGTTATGGTCAGAATTATGAAAGTTCACGTAAGCACAAATATCTATGAAACATATGTAACCCACAATAAGGATATGCAAGTGCGCCTGTGCGTGTGTAATCTGCTCACAACATAGCAAATGAATGCTGTTTTCTCCACGTTCTATGTACATGGCTCATACCTGTTAACCCCATAAAGTACAAAACCGGACAAAGCCATGAAAACAACTGGTACAAATAGGGACAATTCCCAGATATTGCCCTAACAAACATAGAAAGTGAATAGAATAACAGGTGTGTCACTAGCATGGATTCTCTGAAGGGTATGAAGTTGTAACCTGAAATGTTTGTCATTATTTACCAATGTCAGTCTTTAATGATATGCCACTAAATTGCCAGATAGACACAAGGTTATTAAAAATGGACCAAAGATAAGAGGCAAACAGCTGTACATGCAGCGAAAATCTGTTCAGTTGAAAGGTATGATATGGATATATATATATATATATATATATATATATATATATATATATATATATATATACAAATATATCCACAGACATAAACCAAAGCAAATTATGAAATGAGGAATGTACAGACATATGTATATATGTACATATATATATCTATACACACATGATACATGAATAGATATATACACTACAAACATGTCCCTGTACATATAACACATGTACATAAATAGGTCACGGTATAGCTATTATGGATAGACAGACAGACATGCATGAAAGGAGAATACACCGCTGCTTTCCAAACCATTGCCCGGAAAGTACCAGTGTGACAGGGCCTGCAAGTTCTACATGTTAAACATGAATATAGGTGTCCTTTGCAGTACCCCAAAAATTGATCCCATATGAAGTGCGAACCGTCATTGATTCAAAAGACGTCACAAGTGCAACTACGATATAGCTGTACATGCAACAGTAGCAGGTGCAAGGGTAATAACACATGGGTCGATAGAATGTATGACGTACAACCTGATATCTGGAGAGTGGGGAGTGCTCAGAAGTGTCCTCACACTTTATTATCGCTCACATTAAACATGTCTAATGGGTACTGTGGAGGGGTGTCAGGTATGGGAATCATGGGTATGCAGAAATGGGCCTAGGTGTTGGTTGGCACAGATCTATTAGGTACGCCCCATGGGAGTGATCAATATACCTATGGGGGTATAGCACATGCCTATATTCTCCAAAAAGGTGCAACCCATCTACTGGATATTGTGTAAACCATTGGGGGAAGACGTAGGGACCTATATCAGTGTCATGTAGGTGATTATCATGGATGGACATGCGTACGACCAAGATGGTAACCATACCTGCCAAACTGTCAGAATAAGACAGCTGAACTAAGGCATAGTACATGAAATACAAATAGGGACTATATTAAATATACCCCAGACAAAGTCAGAACATTGATAAAATAATGGCGTAGTCAGGAATATGAATGTTATGAGAGTTAGTAATCATGAAATAGAAATGTCAGTCATTATTACCTAACCGCACAGTCTGTCATGCCTTGCCAGCAATCTACCAGAAAGGGACATTATTATGACAAATGTAACAGAATCATAGGTCAAACCTCAGGACGTTTACCCATAATGTGTACAGGTGAGAGGTATGAAGGTAACCCATCCTAAATAAATGTACAGAACTAGTGATACTAGGCGGACAGGTGAGAAGAAAGACGTCAGGACAAATGACAAAACATGTACAAGTCAAAACCATGTATTTCCACAAATGTGAATGACAACGTATGCCCTGTGAAAGTCAATGTGGAAGGTTAATAGACTCAAAAGACATGTGTCCCTCATGGTGTCATGCAGTGTCACCGATACAGTGTCCAGTCCCCCATACTCGTACGTGAGCTCTGCCACTGACGGAAAGCGCAAATACCGGCGTACACATAAGGTACATGATAGAATAATTAGTGTGGATAAGCACCTGTTGGCCTGTGTGAGGAATATAACCCTCTGGGTGGGTGTGTCCTGCAATAGGAATGTAATGGCATCTGGCCTGTGATGGCACCATATATTCTGTGTATTGGTGTAAGAAAATTGATATCGTGTATCAGATACATACCTCGCAACTGTACAGAGTCTCGCAGAATGTGCATGTATGCCTCATATGTTTGGTGTGTTCCTCTTACAATCTGTACCTGTCTGGCAAATACCTGAGAACTGACGTCATTAAATAATGACAAACATTTGAGTTTAAGACCCCAAATCCCTCAGAAAAGTCATACTAATGCAAAACCTATTATACTGTCAACTATCTACGTTTGTAAGAGCAATATTTAAAATCTTCCCCTATTTGTCCCCCCATCATGTTAGGCTTTGTACAGATGTTTTGCTCTAGGAGGTTGAGAGGTATGATCAGAAACAGATACATGTCTGAGGAAACAGCATTATCGACTGCAAGATAACTCAGAAGGTATGAAAAGTGCTGCAGTAGGAAGTTCAGTATTGGCCGCAGGTATGTGCTGACATGTCAAATGACACAGCAGTCTACATGAAGTACCTATAGGGCTGTTACCTTTACCAGTGATGACAGTGGGACATACCCACAGCCATGCATACACCACAAATAGACATAGCACACAGCAAAGCCTAGGCCATGATACACGAAGCCTCCAGCGTGTATGGATTGAGTGAGAGTACAGCAAGGAAAGATGACTGCCAGGCTATTCAGCAAACTCCCGTAGGGGCATGCAAGACCGCCCGTAACACGAACATTGCACGGACAATGTTGGGATTTGCAACATACCCCATTTGTATGTGAAATCTATGCAAATGATGTAATTACGCGATACATGAAACAGTAAGCTGTCCATGCAAGAGCAGAGTTATGTGCAGAAATGTACCCTGATGTTAGGCGACTAACGTTCTGCACGTTGCTAAACGGAGCAATGACAGCTGCAAATACAGTATGAATACAGTCGAAGAAGCATGCCAATGTCCAAGTCCAAGGCCAGTGGCAGCTTTGTCCATTGGATATCAATAAAACAGTAGTTGTCCTCCCCCGATCTCCAGTGTGGAAGTGTAGCGCAGCACCACGAGAATGAGCTGCACTTCAAAACAAGTCATATATGTATAATGTCTGCCATACAAAATGTAGGTTTAGTTAGATGTTAGTACACCATACAGATGAATGGCAAGCTGGAGACAACATGGCTACTACGTACTGGTTCATATGTGTGGAAGCGCTCTGTCAGAGATGTAATGAAGCATTTGTAGGCAATGTGATGCAAGTGAGGCTGAGGATAGTGAATCACAACATGTCATGCCATATGGGCCAAGCCTCTACAGTGTAGTGTAGGTTAAGGGGACTATTAGAGTAGAAGATAGGTGACAACATGAGTGTGTATGTATAAAACACTGTAACCTCACTGGAGCAGTGTCACATGTTTGCTGTCACTACTCAGTGGAAGAGGCGTGTTATGAGCTATCCCAGAGAACGTCAGGAGACTGACGGTGTACGCCATGGATACCACCGATGTGACCTGCAAACCTGCCCACAGTGTGTCTGTGCCTGTGCGCGCCAATAAGCCCAAGTAAGCATGTGTGCGTGAGTGTTAGCCCATGTGCGCGTGTGAAAGAATGAGTAAGCTAGTGTACAAATGGTGAAGCCCGTGTAATGTCATGTATGCGTTTGTAAGCATGTATACATGTGTACTACACACATCACACACGTACTGCACACTCAGACACATATGCTGCCAATAATACACACATCAGTGAAATGGCACATGGATGGAGAATACATCATCAGAATTAACAGTGCTGTAAACTATGCTACAGTGATGGTCATAGCTGCAATGCATCATGCCTGCTGATATACACCTGGAAATAACACACTGTGTGTTAACAGCATGCTAACATCAATACAGTGGAATAAAGCCACCATGTGCATCAGCACCAGGTTATTCTGATCCTGCATCAATGTTACACATCACAGGTGGTGGCACAGGTGACATCATATGCACAGGGTGTGGTGTTACATTTCCAGAGCTGTCATTGAGCCACCCAATGTACACGTAGGTGTGTGTGTGTGAGGGACAACGGTTATTGCATGGCCCAATGGTGATGCAATGGGTTTGTGTATGAGATAGCCATAGCTGTTTGTGGTAAGTGTGTGTGTCTGCATATACACAGGTACAGCACCTGTCAATGTATACAGATACAGTCCTGGGATCTGTATCACAACCTGTGGATAAACATGAGTCTGTACTGTTAACCTGAGTTGCATAGAATTGTCAGTTACTACATACGGATATGAGCCATACTCACACTCCAATGTAATAACCACTGCTGACTGTTGCCGAGATGTGCATACGACCATTCAAAGGTGTTGTACTAACATTGTTTCCAATGCCCGTGTAATACCCAGCAACACAATAACCGTTCACTACACAAGTATAACCCACTACAGCACACAGTATGTGCACTATCACAGAGCCATAGCAGATGTACATACATCCAAGGTGCTCACGTACAGATAATGCAGCACATTCAAGAGTGATAATCCCAACATACATATCTATATAATATATATATATATATATATATATATATATATATATATATATATATATATATATAGAGCTATATATATATATATATATATATATATATATGTAGATAGATACATATACACACACACACACACACACACAACACATGTGGCAGGGTTGGGAGCAGAACACAAATGTAACCACTGTACCACACGACAGCATTACGCAGTTACAGAATGCGCTACCATGATTAGTTGATCACAGGATTCACACAGGCATACGTCTAGTCTGCAGACAGCAGCATCAAAGGCAAAGATGCCGCATGGATGTTATGGAGAGTGAATACTGTAAAAGCAATGTACTGTTGTCATGCAGCTGGAAACACACACACTTGGCAGGATGGGCAGTCGAACATACACCTAACTACCCTATCACACTACAGCATGACGCATTTACAGAACGCGCTACCAAGATTACTAAACACAGCAGTCCCAGAGGCAGACATCTTGGTGCTTGTCATCATCCGCAAAGGCAAAGATGTCAGTAGGGAATTTCTGTGGTGTGAGGCGTCTAAAAGCAAGACTGAGTCCCCAGGCAGTCAGAAGCATGCTTGCAAACACACACACACACACACACACGCACACTTGGCAGGGCTGGGAGTTGAACATACACCTAACTACCCTATTGCACTACAGCATGACGCATTTACAGAATGCGCTACCGAGATTACTAAACACAGCAGTCCCAGAGGCAGACATCTAGGTGCGTGTCATCATCCACAAAGGCAAAGACGTCGGTAGGAAATTTCTGTGGTGTGAGGCATCTGAAAGCAAGACTGAGTCCCCAGGCGGATGGGAGCATGCGCGCAAACACACACACACACACACACACACACACACACACACACACACACACACACACACACACACACACACACACACACACACACTTGGCAGGGCTGGGAGTCAAACATACACCTAAATACCCTATCACACTATAGCATGACGCATTTACAGAACACGGTGCAGAGATTACTAAACACAGCAGTCCCAGAGGCAGACATCTAGGTGTGTGTCATCATCCGCAAAGGCAAAGACGTCGGTAGGAAATTTCTGTGGTGTGAGGCATCTAAAAGCAAGACTGAGTCCCCAGGTGGATGGGAGCATGCACGCAAACACACACACACACACACACACACACACACACACACACACACACACACACACACACACACTTGGCAGGGCTGGGAGTCAAACATACACCTAACTACCCTATCACACTACAGCATGACGCATTTACAGAACGCGCTACCGAGATTACTAAACACAGCCGTCCCAGAGGCATACTTCTAGGTGCGTGTCATCATCCGCACTGACAAGGACGCCGACAGGGATTGTATAGAGAGTGATCAGTCTGAAAGCATACAGACATATTACTGCCCCACGGTAGATGTCGACAAACACACGGCAGTGGTGTGATTGGGGCAATGTAAGATTTACGGAGCACCACAACAACAAGACATAGACACGGGACGTGCCACAGACAGTACACCCTGCAAGATAGTCGACCAGTGTGTACTCGGTAGGCATCCATCGTGACATTAAAAATGGACATCTGTTGCCTGGATGACCACCATGGCTATACAGGATGTCAACGGCCATGCCCATGCACAGAGGGACATCTCCGACACAAGGTGTCACTGGGCATGGCCACATGCTTAGTAATACATGTCCATTCGGACTGTACTGTGTGTCGATCTACACAACGGGGTACTGGGCATGCTCACACACTTAGCAGTTGCAAAGGGCCGTCTTGCATGCAGACGGAGTCTCAACATGCAAGGGCTCAGTTTGGACTGTCATGTGTGTCCATCTACACAACAGCGTACTGGGCATGCTCACACACTTAGCAGTTGCAAAGGGCCGTCTTGCATGCAGACGGAGTCTCAACATGCAAGGGCTCAGTTTGGACTGTCATGTGTGTCCATCTACACAACAGCGTACTGGGCATGCTCACACACTTAGCAGTTGCAAAGGGCCATCTTGCATGCAGATGGAGTCTAAATACGGAAGGGCACAGTAAGGTATAACTGTCCCCACACACAGGGCGGGCCGTCCTGCATGCAGACGGAGTCTAAACACGTAAGGGCACAGTAAGGTATAACTGTCTCCACGCACAGGATGGGCCGTCCTGCATGCAGACGGAGTCTAAACATGGAAGGGCACAGTAAGGTATAACTGTCCCCACGCACAGAGCAGTCACACACATGCAGTGACCAGTACACACTCAGCTGCCATCACAGCTGTCACAGGTGCAGATCACAGACGTACACACCACAGTCTACACTGTAGCCCTTGAGACATCACCATGTCATTGCTGCAGAAATACACAGCCATACATTACCACAACACCGTGTGACACATGACCAGTGGACTGTACAGAGGTCTACAGCAACTGTGCAGAGTACACATGTACTGACAGGGTTCCAACAGGTGTTATGCATTGCAATTATACCACTATACATGACCAGGTCAGCTCAGGACATACCAGGGGCCCCGGGTCTTACACAGCTGTGACAGATGAGTGTTGCTGTACACCAACGAACACACATATTTGGATATGTCAAACATGATTGTAGTGGATGTGTGCATGGACCACACACACAACACATATGTACATTGCTAAGCCTTTGCTGTCCCCCGTGCAGAACAGTGGCCAAAGCAATCATACACATGCAAATGGAAGGTGGGTTCATGTCTGTTGAATGCTCACAGTACAGGAGGTAGCAATGTTGATGGAGGACACATTCCCCTGTAGTAGTCGCCCATGACACCCATGATATCATACCACAGTCCATGTGTTATGTATGTCAACACACATGTCCACCAATAGCAATGCATACAAACATGGCTACAGGAGACACATGTAGGACCAACGCACATGTACAATCTGTACTGTGCATGCAGCAACCATGCATGTGCAGTGGCCGATGTCCATAACACAGCTGTGCCTAACTACAACATGCAGTCGCAATGCAGCCCCATCATTGACACCTGTATATGGTGACATACAGACAGTATGGTTGGTTGTACATCACATATGGAGGGATGTGTGTACATAAAGTGGTGATCCACCTGTGTAGATGTATGTGTGCCGGGGATGGCTCACAGGTGTGTCACACGCCATCCTACCATGCCATGTGCAAACAGTACGCTATGTCACTGTTACTTGATGGTGATGACATAACGCATACACAGCGGTCAGGTGTTACCAACTGTATGTCACGTGACACCTGTATCACTGATATCCTCCCATCTGCATATAGCCACACAATTGCCAGACATAGCGTTGGTACACATACTGCGGACTTTACCGCTGCAATGCTATCAAACAGCTCATCATATGGCAAGTGTATCATTCCCAGCACTGCCATGTGTGTCCGCTTGTGTGACCACACATGCCACATATGGTGGGGACTACGTCCCAGTTGTAACACATCCCTGTACACCGTTGTAGAGATCTGTACATACTGCAGTGTGGAAAGCATGACGTCGGCAGGTGTGGTGCATCACACACATTGGCTATCCATACACACATATCTGGTCACCACAGTGTGTGTGTGTGTGTGTGTGTGTGTGTGTGTGTGTGTGTGTGTGTGTGTGTGTGTGTGTGTGTGTATGTATGTATGTATGGCTGTCTGGTGCTTGGTGTGAGGGTCTATGCTACCATACTGTGGAAACAGGATCACTAACCCCTCATGGTGATGCAGACTACTACCCTGTTGATGCCATCTGTCCCAGCTGTACTGGCTACCTGTGCATGTCCCTTCTCTGTGCCACATCGTGTGGGTGCAAAGTACTGCGAGGGTGATGACCACATAGGCAAGGGTCCACACCTCAACACTATGGGGTGTGCGTTATAGTGCTGTAGACCCCATGAAAGTGGCCATGTTCCTGTACTGTGACAGGGTACTACTGCTACACAGTGTGGCCTCATGCTATCAGGTGGCCTCTAACGTCATCATTGGCCAGACCGCTGTGTACAACCCCTGCACCATGTCAACATACCTGTAATGTTTCCCGGTATGTATATCACATCTCTGTCCGCTGTAGCCTGTTCAACTGACCACTTGCTTCAGGTGCAGTATATGTGCGGACATCTGTGTCATATTCGGACATCTGTGTCATGTTCGACTTTCCAACAGTCAGGTTGAGGGTACATTTAGCATGCTGATATTGCCATACGTGCCTGTGAGTACTCCACAGTTACACATGGGGGATTGCAAACACTGCTACCTGTAGGCACATGCCAGTACACCATAGGAGGGAACCAGGGCATCATTACCAACATGCTGTTACTGTTGTAACCGAGACACATACTGTTGAACATATCACAATGCATGCTGCACCTGGACTACATGGTATGACTGGTACATGTCGACAGTACACCACTGATGTCACATACACATCTCTCAGTATTCACACACGTCCAATGCAACATAAACATCCCTCAATATGCATACACAAGTAATGTTAGATACACCTCTCACATCTCAGTATTCACACACGACCAATACAACATGCACATCCCTCAATATGCATACACAAGTAATGTTAGATACACCTCTCACTATTCTGTTCACCCTGTGCATCAGACCATTTGAGCATATCCCTGCACCGATGGTGTGGATGACAGGAATGCAGCACAGGCTTCATCATATGCACAGGGTGATACTGTTTGCCAGGGGCATAGGCTGCACCAATGTATGACATCATGTGTGCGGGTAAGGGCCTGTGATTTGAATGGACATGTCTGTTCCATATGCATGTGGGTGTTGTGGAGCCCTACAGTTGTGTTTGCTGTGTGCGTGTATGTGTGCACACAGTTCTGTCATTTGTGAGGCCTACACAAGGGTATTATGAACAGCTCCAGATTGTACAGACCAGGTTGTACAGCTCACTGTGACCAGACATAGCCACGTGTCTTGTGCTTGCCAGGGGTTGCACGGGCACTACCAGGCAGAGGTACAGAATGGCTACTGTCTGACGACACATGGCCACTGGAACCGTGTCCCTGCTGGGAACATCCAGGGCCACGTCCACGTGGCCTGCTGTGACCTGGTGTGGACAGCGCAGCACCAGCTGCACTGCTACTGCTACCGGCATTATGGGAGCGGCCATGTGAGGTGGCACGCTCATGTTGACCTGCACTAGGTGGTTTAGCTGGCCTATGTCCATGTGTCCTACGCCTCACCCCTACCAGATGTTCCAGCACAGACAGCTCACGCTCGCAGATTGCCATGCCACGGTCGAGGATTCTGACCATGTCACCCAATCACCTGACCAGAACATCAGCAAGCTGCTGTTGAGCACCAGGCCAATGCCTGGATGTTGTTGTTTAGGGTACTGATAGCAGCCCTCTGCAGCCTCTGCCCTTCTGTGTTCTGCCGTTCGGCACATGCCTGTGCCGCCATTACAGTCTGGAACATGCGTCTGGTGATCCCAGCTGCTGCGCTATGTCCTGCAGGTGCATGTCTGCCAGAGGTCCTCCTATGAGCAGCACCAGCCACATGCCTGTGTGGCACATCTGCAGTCAGTATACTGCCACCATGGTGTGGAGACAAACCTTCTGTAGCCACCACATGTTCCTGTTCAACACTAACAAATGCTGGCTGTCCTTCCTCTATGGCCACTGTAGATGCGGTATGTGTTGGCAGCTGAACTGTGTGTGGGGAAGAGGGGGACATAGCTGGGATGGCAACCGTTGGCACAGATTCCGCCCCTGACATCCCTGCCTGTACCGCATGCATATGTTCATCACTGCTAGCATCTGTGGGGACACTATCAGATGGACCGCAGGAGGGTAACGCACCTACATCACCTGTAAATGCAAAGAAAGACTCTAAATTACAATAGACACACACACACTGACACACACACACACACTGACACACACACACACACACACACACACACACACACACACACACACACACACACACTGAAACACACACACACTGACACACACACACTGACACACCATGCATGTGAGATGACAGATGGCATGCAGCATGCTTGTGATACAGCTGACAGCATGCAGCTCAGACATCAATAGTGTTTGTAAGCATACCCCCTGGAATGCACACTACAGCAGGCAGGTGTCATATCATTATCCATGCAATTCACACGATCATGGTAATATGCATGCATCCCCGTGATACACCATGTGGACCAGAACAGGATAACAGTACACATGGCTGATGTGACCTTGACATGTAATCTGCTGACGTGTGCATTAACATGCATGCATGCCTGACACAATGGTGTCCTGACACATGTACAGCATCGTACTGGGTATCACATTGCGGTGTTGTCCATATGCCCTACAGATAGAATGCATGTTGAGCAAATGTGCATGGGCATGGTAGGGAACTGTGAGCCGTCTACATTGCTGTACAGTGTGGTGTACAGACACTGTGCCATTGCATGGCATCATGAGGCGTCTATATTGCTAAACAGTGCATGTTATGTATGCATGCATATCCAGAACTACATGCATACCCATGACATACCTGTGGATTGTGACCTACAATGCTAAGGTGTATACACACCCAACCATGCTGTGTCATGTGACAGGTCACTGGAGGACATACATATGACACCCCTGCACGATGACTACAGAGTGTTAGCTGCCTGGCAACCATGTCCACACATAGTTTCACACATGACATTGATGTACCATGCACACAAGGTGCACTGCTAACAGTGATGTCCTATGGCGGGAGGGGAAAAGTACAGTTTCTATGGCCTGGTGTCACTGTCAGTGGAATCTGTGAAGGTGACTACCATCATGCTGTGACACAGACATCATATTCAACACATCTTAAGAGGTACACGTCACTGACAGCTCCACTAGCTGTGCACAGGCATTTAGGATGTGCAGCGTACCACATCACCTGTATAATCAGTCTAGTATGGCTGTAATTGGACCATGTGTGGACAAAGTGGGACAGGGTGTATCCACATCCTGTCTTCTGTGTGGCTACGTGTCTCTGGCCATCCCCCATGGCCATGTGTGCACATGTGTTGGTCATGTATGTGATGGCCGTCTATCACACATGTCTGTGTTGTCCCATATGACATACACCCATAGATGTTGGATATGTCACCATCCACAGGGCTATGCAGACAACAGGTGTATGTGTTTTATGTGGGGTATGGGTTATGGGAAATTGTGACAATATTGCAACCAAAACGCTACGTGTCTCAGACATGTCAGATGGAACATCACAATGTGTGAAACCATTGCAGGGGCATATAACACAATTGTGACCCCTGTGGTCTGCCCATATCAGTGCTCACTGTGCGGTACTGGTTTGTGTACCACATGTTTTGATCCACTGTATAGTACATATGCCTCCATTGTAGAACACCTCCACCATTGTATGCACAGCTGGACACACATGTAGCAATGACAAATACTGTAGTTTCATGTCTGTGTATCATTTCAGTTGTATATATTGCACATGGGTGGCCTGTGTGGATGATGGGTGATGCGACCTGTATATCCATGTATTAATTGGCCACATGGCGAATAGATCTATGCTTTGACATGCCTGATACCGATGACAGTCTCACCTGCAATGGACTCTTGTCTGTGCGGCACACCAGAGGTACCTGTATAGGGTGACACAGCAGTATGAACATTATCCATGACTGTATGACAGCCAGAGGGTGCACAGTGCAAGTTAACACATTCGCCTGTACAATAACATATAGACAGCACATGTGTGCATACCATACCTCTCAACTTCTTAGAACAATAAATGTGGACAAAGCGTACTATGATGGGGGACATATAGGGACAACTGTGACATATTGCTCTTACTAACTTAGAAATTTGCTAGACTAATAGGTTTGCATGCACATGGGTTTTACACGGAATGTGCAGTCATAAACATAAATGTATGTCATCATTTAATGACTCCATTCCTCAGCTATTTGCCAGAAAGGGAACACACCGACAATATGAGGCAGACATCTGGACATCCTGCAAATACCTGTACAGTTCAGAGGTATGGCGCATACACAGGGTAGCATAAAGCATGTGTGTCCACATACCTTGCATATGTTGTTACATTACATGATGTACACTGACACATGCACGTACGTGGGATATACTGGCCATATGTTCAGTACTGACTTACCAGGCAACTCCAGGCTCATTGGTTGGGAGACACCCACCTCCACGATGGCAGCTAGTGTTTGTGGGGGCTGTTCCGAGGGTGTTCCCAGACTGGCCAGTAGCTCCTCTGTGTGTGTGAGTGGAGGCTGGGTTGGTGGCCCACCACCTATTCTACCTTGTTCCCTGGCGATTGCAGTGGCACGCTGTTTTGCATGACATATGAGGTCCGTGTAGTGTCTGCGCACCTGCTGGTAGGTGCGGTTGTGGCCACCCACTTCGTTGACCCTCCTGCGAAGATCCTGCCACAGGTCATCCCGCTGCTGTGCATGCTGTGGCACATGGCTAAATAACACCTCATAGTTCTCATGGAGGTATGGGATTACGACATCATCTTTCTGTCGGCTGTATGCTGGTAGGCGTGTACGTGGCATTATCTGTAAGACATGATGAAGGTGACAGGTCACATTTACAGACATGTACAGTGATACTGCTGCACATACATTTCTAGTACATCTGCACAGTTATCTTTGCAAATCAACATGACACTAACACGACTGGCATGTATGTGTCACACACATGTAACACCCAGTATGCATTGGATATCATCCCCATATATGTGTGTCACCTTATTAGTGTTCCTACTGCATGTGACATCTGTCTCCATGTGGGCATGTCTGTTTGCCTGCACTGGTGTTCTTACCTATCTACTCATGCCTGATGTATCCACGGTAATGCTGTTGACCTTGATGCTGTGGATATGTCACATATCAACACAGGCACAGCCTTACTGGACTTGGGCAGTGACAATGCACCAAGTACGCATGGAAACCTGTACATGCATCTGTTTTGCCATAGACATCTACACTGCACTGTACAGCTGTTTAACATCCTGCCACGGATCGCCTGTGTTGCACATGTGATAGACATGGGACAATGGATAGTCGGACGTCATTCGCAGGTAAGGTTATTGGCTATAGCATGTACGGGCTGGGTTTCCTAGCTGTATCTGACACCCATTACGCCACCGCGAGGAGCATCAGTGACACATTACTGATCCAGATAGATGATACTACATCTACCATATGGCCATCACACCATGTATGACAGGGATGATATGTGCAGCTATGTGGACAGGGCTGCATGGTATGGCGGGAGTATGTCACAGGTATGGCATAGGGATCTGTCCAGCATGTGGCCATCCTAGTCATAGGACGGTGGTTGTCCATGACGTATGTCTTTCAGATCAGGCTATGGACGTGTAGCATGTCTAACAGCATAGTGTGGCATATGTCTGTATGCAAGGTGGATAGCATGCTGCATACTGGAGGTGAGTATTGTGGAGGCTAGTATCCGGCATCCACGCATGGGTCCTACCCCTGGAGGGTGATGTGTATTCCAATATTGGTCACACGAGTGCTGTGTATGCCTGTCCAATGATCTCCGTGCTCATGGATACCACCCTGTCATGTCATGGGTACCTCGGATGACTACCTAAAGGGCCAGGGAGACGTCTCCAGCTCAGGGGGTGTACTACACTACACCATCCCTAACACAGTGTCCATACTGTTGACCACAGCCTAGGTGTTTCTTAATGGGTACGGGGGTATTCCCCTAGTGGTGTCATTGCTGATATCATCCACCAGAATGTGCACATATGTCACACACATCACACACACAGCCCATTCTGTATGTTGTTCGCAACACTGTGACAACTATTGCCCATAGGTCATGGCCATTCACATCCTCACATACACAGATGGCTGTCATTTGTCTGTGTGGTATAGGCTACAATGCGGGTGGGGTACAACACATTAACCCTGGTTTATTGTAGCTGACACCGTGTGATATGCACATGTCACTGTAGCACCTTTAGTAGTTGTGAGTCTGTCAACAGGCCACTAGTAGAACACTCCTGTGACATACAAAGGCATCTGTAGCCGAACATCCGTACTGTCTTGTACATCTGTACTGCTAACATCTACATTGATAATGGTTTATGGACTTGCAGACCATACCCGGCAGTGTTCTGATGCGGTGCCACTAATCATGACTGTTGTCAACACTTGTGGGTTGATATTATCCAACACCCTATCTGTAATGTATGGGCATGCTCGGCACTTGTTCAGAGCTTCTTGGCACGTTATGAGCTACTGCTTAGTTTAGCACCCATTTCACACCAGTCCTCACAGGTACACTATCTGTCCATACATTTCCAGCTTGATAACTGTACAACAGCTGTCGTACACACATCACTCACATACTTCGTGAGACATGGTGGCTTATACGGCGTGTCCACCTGGCACGTACCACTTATATACAGGCATGTCCAACTGCCACATACCAGTGCTATTGCCTGTCAGTATGATGACTATGTTGTACATGTGGCAATAGAGCTATTCTCATGTACACAGTCAATGCACACCTCCCAACATACAACAGTACAGCCTGTGGGGGATGCACATATGCAACCCTGCTGGGGGTTATACTGTCACCAACCCTGACAGCACCTGACAGTCATGTGGGGATGTGCAACATTGGCAACACACCCCACACATCACATAGTCCCACATGATCCCCACCACAGGCCACACATACGGAGACACCTTGTACAGTACCCCTCCATACTCTGTGTGGGCACCAATGACAGCCCACATTGCCAAACACAACCACACCAACCTATAGCCCACAGACATGTGTGCCCATCACATACAGCCAATAGGGTGTCATAACATACACAACACACCTGTCTTAGGTGACTGTCAGCAGTCACCCTGCTGTTCCACTCAGCAGGCTACACAAGGCGATAGTCCCTTACATCCTGCTGTCAAGTAACTGGTTCTGCAACATAACCTATGCACACATGCCACAAGTCAGCAGGTACGATGTGACTCATCTTCCATGTTTGTGTGACTGAAGTTGTATCTCAGGGCACAGACTACATGTGCAGGGACATGCAATAGCCCACCAATGTTGTAGCCCTGATGGTGTGGTCCAAACCCTGGGAAGCATTTTGCGGTCATCCGGACCTGTTACCACTGTACTACGAATGACTGTGTCACTCCCAACAGTTGTCCATGCTTCTGCTGTCATTCCACAGGCGTCTAGTATACATCCACTTTGACAGACCCGGTCAAACAACATTATGCTGTGGCACAGTTTACCTGCACCTGTCAGCCCTGGGAGTACGGATCACATGTTGGACTCTTGCTGCTTTTATACTGCCTGTCTTGCACAGTGTCCAATAACAGTCACCACCAGAACGGGAACTGGCTAACAAAGCATGTGGTCATGTCACACAATGCTTGCTATCATCCTCTGTGACGCACGCAGGCAAGGCACACCTGATACTGCACCACTTCAATATCTCTGCAGTGACTGGGACCTGCCTCTTGGCTCTGCAGAGCACACCTGCAATGACTGGTTATAGACAGACCGTACCTCAGGCACGTACCTGGACTGGCACACCCACGGCTGAGGTGTCCCCATATTCCACTATGTTGTACACACATCCCGGCTGGTTACTTAGCACAATGCATCACAGGTGCTCCATGTGCATATAACTATGTCCGGAACTACTGCTGCTACTAATGTGAGACTGACAGTAACCCACACTTAACTGTGATAGCCACACATGTACTGACACATTAGGCATATGCTGTGCATGAGTCATAACCTCCGCTCGGCTGGTTCGACCCATACACCACTTTCAAGACCAACAGTATCCTTGACATGGACACTACCAACATGTGACTGCTGTTCCACACCTGGGGTTATCCCCTCATTGGTGGAATCCGAACATCTGCTACCCACCCTTGTTAGCCACATACCGGCACCAGACACTTCACGGCATACACAGTAGATGAGTACTACAACACCAACTACAGATGTCATATGACAGCGGTAGTTGTTGTTGTGACACACGTGCAGGTGGACAATGCACATGCAAATGCTGAGACATACCCCAGTGCACTTCATTAGCACATACACAACAATATGGTTCATGCTATTCCACACAGAGCCATGATGGTACACACCAGATTACAGACGACACTCTGGGGGTGCGGTCCCATGGACATACTTTACAACAACAGGTGGGGGCTGTTACACAGTGGTGTACATTCCCATGGGTGGGGTGACTCACTGGTCAGCCTCGGTAGGGCCACAGGATCCCTCATCACATACTCCATAACTAGCTACGTACACATTACTGCGACACATTCCGAGATGTACCACAAGGCATTATGGTGGTATGTCAGTAGTCGTATGCAATACCCACATCTGCTCACACATACAACTGTCACTCTGGAACATGACAGTAACATGTGATGTTGGCAGCATGCTGTCTGATGGCTTCAATGCTAACATTACACCCTCTCACTCCCTGCATTGCCACATTCCTTGCAGGAACATTGCGGTGTACCTGCAGTCACACCTACACAGTACTGACCTACACTCTATATGTCCTAGGACACAGGCCCCTTGTCACCCTACAATATCCCAGGCTGTGATGTCCACAGACCTCTGAACAGCATGTCTCCCCACTGGGACACCATATTCAGTAATAGCCTTGTACCAGACATTGTGGCCCCTGACTGGCACACAGTGACAATAACACTCCACACAGGTGGCGCCACAATGCACGACTGGGACTATTGCCCTACACACCTCACTGGACTGTTATGCATGGCTATAGGGCACATCATCATGGACATCATTCGCTGAGTCTTTGTTGTGCTCCAGTCCTTTGATGCCAGCTGGATTGGTCTTGTTGGGGCCACAGCATGCCTCCTACACCTGTTGAACACCTTTCATACAGTCACCAGAGTAGTTGATGATGACACAGGGGTCCACATGGCCTGCATTGTCCTCTCGCTGCCATTCAGCACCGTTCTCCATTCTGGTATTGACAACATACACATCCACCTGCACATCACAACATATGTCTCCGGATGTTATGCAAAGTGGCTAATGGATAGGACATACACACTGAGGGTGGCATACCATATCACATACTGCATTCCAGTTACACTTGGCATACCACAGTCCTCAGTCATGGGGCCCTCATGTTTGGTATATGCTTCCCTGAGGTACAGGCTACCACTGAGGGGACTTCCCTGCCTAGCTTTACAGACCACTGCATACCCAGCGCCATTGTTGCTCCACCAGCTGATACAGACCCCATCCATATGGGTGTCACTGTGACGGATACCGATATGAACATCATGGCCTCTACCTGCATGACACTTGGTATGAACATCACCTTTGCAGTACACCATCCACCCACTGGTTATCACATAGGTGTTAGTCCCCTACATACATGTCGCATTGTACATGTTTGTAAGACACATGTATGTCGCACACACTCCTGTGATTATCACATTGCCACTGTGGCATGGATATCCTTCTACGTGTCCACACATGTCTGTACTGGGTGTGTAGCTGGTACATAGGCACCCATTGTACCTCTGAACATCGGACTTATACACACATCCATGGGTACAACACCCCGCTTAGGGTGTACCTTACACAACAGCTTTACATAACTCAAAATTAAAATGCCATGACGTTTATTGAGCTACGACTGTTAAAGTTTGCGGCTTATGTACAGACACCACATCTGTACACATTTGCGGACTACATACTCAGGGGTGATGTCTGCTGCAAAGACAGGGCCCATGTCTGCAAATATGTTTATGGATATACTCCGCATACACGACATACACAATAGCCACTATGAGCATGATGCTCATGAATATGTGCACACACATGACAGTATGTGGCATGTGCTTGGGGGTTGCATTCCCAGACCGGACACTCACCATGCTTTGGGACATGATTCCTATGTACATCACGCATGGACAGTCAGTGGCAGTGTTTATGTGATACCTCGCTTGGTGGATGGTGGACACATGTACACCAGGGATCACTGCAGTGGCTGTACTGTGCAGAGATGCAGGTTACACATGGCTCTTCTGTTCACAGGACACTACCCTAGAGAGGTGCCACTGGTGTGCACACTGTAGTTGTTACACATAGACTTGCCAGACTGCATGGCACCCCACTATGAACCTGTGGAGCTATTACATGTCCTTTGTGCATGGTTACTGGTATAGCCCTTCCAGTTAGATTGGCTGTCACGCTATTACAATGTCCCATGACTACAGGCCATATGTATACTGTTACTGTACACGCCAATCATGTTCATGTTTGTCTGTCACATCTCTTCTGCTACTCTAGTATGGGAGTAATGTTTGTGTCCTTTGCAAATGCACAGAGTAGATTACATATTATTTATTTCATCATAACTGTTTATACATATATTAATTACATACTGCTCACATCACTATATGATACCTTTGTTATGCATCATATGCCTGTTCTCCTGTGTAGCATATCTGACATATCAATCTACTGTACTATACATTACACATGTTTTACATGGTATCCCATAATTCAAAGCATACTTGCACAGAGGGTCCACCTTAGACATGTCATTGACGTTATATTCCCATACACATGCATACTGTTACAGTATATCTACATATACTATCCCCTGCTATGGCACATACTTATTGGAAATACCCTGCCACTGACGGCAGGTCGTATGACATTGTTCTGTTTAAAGCCGTCATGTTGCATCCCTTGTGGTGTCTGTGCTGTTTACTGTGTGGCCCACTGCTGGACACACATCTTCTACAAGCATTAGTACGATCAGCAAGACATCACTACATAAATACCATTCCCCACTTTATGCATGGTGGACACTTTTAATTACTGCAAACCAGGCTATGCATACACTGACATAATGTAATACAGAACATACTATACATACAGTTAGTGTTCTACATACCTTGATATCGTTCTGGTGTTTCGTCTCTATCTTGCTCTTCTGTATCACTCTTTCAACTGTTTTATGGTATGAGCATACAGTTTGCATATCTGGCAAGTCATCCTTATATACGTCTATACCTGCAACATGTGGTTTACTGCCGCCAGTTGGTGGTCCGGTGTGACTAATTACGTGCACTTCAGCTGTGCAGCTACTCCATTCACCAATTACGCGGCAACAGTGGGGTATAATTGAATTCTCCACTTCGGCATTGGCCATTTGCCCTGCATATGGGGAGATGGCCTGTATTGTGTTTTGTTGTGTGTAATTGCAACTGCTATGTGTAGAGCCAAGTCTGTTTTGGAGTCATGTCCCCCGTGGTTTGTGTGTGACAACTTGAGTATGTGGTTCTACCTGTGACTGTACCTGTCATCCCACCCGTTTGATAAAGGACTATTGCAAACACCTGTAACATCACCGTTTGTTCCGTTATACGACAGATACAATTTTGCATAGCGCCTTTAAATGTGTCTCTCACAAGGTATGTAAACGGTTCAGCAGATGTAATTGACTAACTTGATGATTGGGCTGTGGTTACGGTCTGTATTGCTATTGTTTCCAGTGTGGGAGATGTAGGTGGGTGTACGTAGCATATACGGTTTTGTGGGGCTTGCATTTCTACGTAGTCCATATATATGTGTGTGGGCCCCTTCCCTAATTACAGTGCTATCACTTAATAGACTTCTGTTATGGGAATTTACTTTGGGCCATTGTTAATTGGTTTCTATATGGTATGCAGGTGCGGTTGATACTTCCATACCTCCGGATGTACGGCGATATGTGCATATATTTGTAAATGACCGCTATCCCGTGTATGTCTGTCCCAGATATTTGCAGTCATTGCAGTGGTGTTGGTGTCAGACCCTCTGTCACATGGCTTGCCACCTTTTCATATGGCCATAGTTGGACACTTGTGGGTCACACAGTGGTGTTTACAGGCTGACATATGGCCACGGTCAGTACACAGGATAGCACATACTTTTATCCTCATTACATGCCAATTGTTCTTGGTCCTTCACTACTTATTGGTTTGCAAGTAACATTTCCGTTTCTTACATACAGGCATGAGTATTTCCTGCAACTATTGCATATTATTTGGGACATACTAATGTCCTAAACTCTCGGACGGTTGCCCTTTATAATGTTTCATGTCAGGACACACCTGCCCAGGGGGGGGGCTGTCCCTCCCAATGTGGGATAGGTGTTTACCGCATGCCTATGGCTAGCTATTCCCACACCTACCGTAATCATCTACCTCCGAGTTCCACCTACAGACACACTATGCGGACACACACACACACACACACACACACACACACACACACACACACACACACACACACACTCACACACACACACGTTAGTCACACGGGAACACACATGGCACCCTCAACACACACATACACAGGCTACATCACTCACAACCACAGTTGTACACGGTACCTACATGGACCGCACCACTGCCAGCAGTGACTACATGCCCTTACTATTGTCATATTGCTCGTGGTTCTACTGTTCCAGTACTGTGTTCTTTCTGTCTTTCAGCCTCCTGGTTACGCGTATCGGTGTGTGACACGTTCCATAGTTGGCGGTATCCTGTTTATTTGTACCTCAAAGGTGTTTTGAATGTCGTCGACCTATCTATATATTTGCAGATGTCAGTGACCCCTTGTATATCGACATATATCACACTATCACCCTTACTTTCTGTATTATATATGTAGATATATATATATATATATATATATATATATATATATATATCTATATATATATATATATATATATATATATATATATATCTATGTATATATATATATATATATATATATATATATATATATATATATATATATATATATATATATATATATATATATACATATAGATACATATCTCGGACAGGGGTGGTGACAGGCACACTACGCCTTTCATTGTGTGTTTGTCAGTGTATACTGTGTTTCCTGAACTCCGCACATTTGTGTCTGTACCTGTCACATTACACACCTGCCATAGGTTAAGATTACCTCCCATCCCACTTTGCGAGGAACAGTCCCTCTTTGTGCAGTTGTGTCCTGCGAAATATTTGTGAACACAGCAAATGTCCTGCGACTTTGGGACAAACATATTCATTATAGTTTATGTCATAGTTGCATAACACACTTATTCTGTATCTGATCCACCTACATGTTACAGGACACGGAACACGTACCTGCGACCATTACTAGAATAAGCTTTTTATCTATGCAAAACACTGACATTCATACTGGCCGGGTGTATGTGTCATCCTGCAGACATCTGGTGTATGTCCCACATTGGTCATTTGAACTGTGACAACCCTACCGTACGTACATCTTACCTAGCAATAGTGTTGGGTGATTGTATACATGACTGCCTGTTCCACTCCTGGCAGTGGTTGTTTTACCCTTCAGAGCAGGCGCTATTTGTTCAGGGGTGACTAATGCTGATGTCACCTGTTCTGTACATCATTGACCATGATCTGCGCAGTGGTCAGTGATGCTTAGCCCTGTTTTGTGCATATCCGTATAGTCGTATTTAAACATCGCTTACCAGTTGTGGGCAACGCTTATTCCCGCTAACGTGTGCTACACATATTCTGATGACCTGCATCTGGAATGCATTACCCATGCCATCGGGATTACGTTACATCCCTTGCAGGACGTGGGACCGGAAACATGCACGACAGTCACTGCATGTACCACTTGGACATCTGGGGGTTGTACACGAATTATGTCATTTTGTATGTGCAGTACACTACAGCAGTTACTCCACACTACACTCACATGGATAACTCCGTTAGTTTACAAATTGATGGGTCCAGTTAATGGTATGTCCATGTGATGTTTACTGGCTGTACTCCGGCACTGGGTATGTATATCACAATTAGCTACACCCGATAATTTGTTACACCTTCATATGACCGTGGATGCAGCATGCCGGGGTGATGAATGCCTGTCATGGGTACATCCCCTGCCTTGACACAACATCCCTGATTTCATTTTGTGGAGCCCCTCAGTAATGCGGCGGGTAATCCATGATGACTGTGTGTAGGACAGTGCTTACACACATGTGATCCCGTGATTGCCTCTGCTCCAGTAAGCGACAGTTGCTTACTCGATGTTGTGGTGACGGGAGTCACTGTTTGCCTCGTTTGGTGTATTGCCTCTGACAATCGGGCATGTACCAACCAATGTACCTGAGAACCTATACACACAGCACCGACAGATGCTGATAGGCGCATCTACTGTTCAGGTGTTGACATTTCCGTGTTCCAATGGCTGTTGCATGTACAATGTTTGAGGTCTGCCTATGTAGGATTCCACAGTGGGCCACCTATACATCACAGTTTACAGGTAGTCATGTTTGTGTGCCATCCATGTTACTGTGGGTGCAGGTGGGGAGGGGTGTCAGTCCGTGGGAGCCTACACTGTCAAGGTATGTGCTATACGTTCCCTCTTTGCCAAGGTGTAGGCATATTGGGCACGCCTCCATCTGCCTACTGGGGCTGGCACAGTGTGTCCATGGTCTGGATCCCTCTGTGCCTGTGTTGGCCTTGGCACTTGTGGTGGGCTGTGAGGCCCTCCCCCATTTTGACCCTGCTGCAGCTGTTTCCGCAGGGCCATATTATGTAGCATGGCACATACTATGAAGATGTGGGCACACGTGCCTGGAGAGTACTGCAAGGCTCCACCAGATGTCTCCAAGCACCGGAACCATGATTTCAGCATCCTGAACACACGCTCTATGATGATTCTGGTTTGTGCGTGTACCTCATTATGGCATTCTTGCATTGGTGTGTGTGCATTTCTGATGGGGTCATCATCCACGGCTCCAGTGCATAGCCAGCATCCCCCACAAGGTGACCTTGTGGGATGTCCCCCCTGACAAATACCTGATACAGCTGTGAGGCATGCCAGATATGGGAGTTGTGGTAGCTTCCAGGGCTGCTAGCACACACATCCATGATAATGCCCTGGGCATTGCACATGACCTGGCAGTTGATGGAGTGGAATCCCTTGCAGTTTATGTAGCGTCTACCATACTCACCGGGTGGTGACTTGATTTGTATGTGCGTGCAGTCTATTGCACCCAGTACCTCCGGGTAGTTTGCCACACAGTGGAAGTGATGCATATTGCTGGCCAACTCCTCCTGAGTTTGGGGGAAGTATATATGCTCATTGGCATGTGGTAACATGGCATCCAGGAACTGGTGTAGTACCCTGGATGCCGATGCCTGTGAGATCCCCATTATATCTCCAGTTGGCCTTTGAAAGGTACCTGTGGCTAGTATTCGCAAGCTTACACATACCTTCGTGTCCACTGGGATGGGTTCCCCTCTGTTGTTTCTGGTTCACAGGCGTGGCTGGCACAGCTCTACTATTTGCTGTAAGATGTCCCTGTCCAACCTGTAATGCTCTACTAACTCCAGATCATGTAGCCCCTGGTAGGTTACCCTTGGTCTGAACACTCTTCTCCTCCTCCGAGGCCTACGGTGGCTGTCGGCATCATCCTCCACAACACCGTCAGTCTGTAACACATGCTGATGAATCACAGCTATGGCAGCTCCCAACATGTACATTTTAAAAGTTCCCTGTCTGTTTACACCTATGGTGCGGTGTTTGGGAATACACAGGTGTGTGATGGGTGCTTTCACACTTTATACTGTTTTGCTGTGAACACTGATGATGTCATAGGGTGTGTATGTACGATCGTGGCTGCAGGGTATCTTCTGTGTTTTATTAACGGAACCACTATTGCGCTGCCTTTGGTGTTGCATTACATTTGGATGCCGTGAATTACCTCCTGCCCTTCCATTTACATTTGTGCATGTTACACCTACCATTTGCTGGCATGCATCCATCTGCCTGCTTTCCTTTGTACTTTCCTAGACCTGGCTTATCTTGCGTAATGTGTGCTATTGCCGATCTACTGTGGGTTTGCTTTGCTCTGCTATGACAGTTCTCCTGTCTTTGCATTCCAGGTCCTCCCCTCCTTTCTTTGCAATCCTATGCCTCCCCTATCCTGTTTTGCAGGTTTCTGCATGCAGGCTTGTTTACTGCCGTCGATTGGCCGCCGTGAGTTGATTGGTGTTAATTGCTCATTAGTATGCCAATTACCCTGCTTCAGCATTTCCTTCTTTTCTTCCCCTGACCTTCCTGTTTGTGCTATTGTTCACTGCGCGTGCATCCGCTTACCGGGTTTCGGGCATGATTTCATCCCCGTACACATGCGCTTTCGGGCACCATGTGTGCTGTCAGCTAAATGGTTCTATACCTTCCTCCCCA
This sequence comes from Protopterus annectens, assembly GCF_019279795.1. Classification (NCBI taxonomy): domain Eukaryota; kingdom Metazoa; phylum Chordata; order Ceratodontiformes; family Protopteridae; genus Protopterus; species Protopterus annectens. Next base: position 1,198,052,993 of record NC_056726.1, read on the forward strand.
CCCCTGTCCTGCAGCTTTGCTTAGCAATGGCCAGGCCAGATTTGCATTGCTCCAATGTGCTTACTGATACGGTGGCACACCCCTCTGCTGATGTCATGTATCACCTCTGATACACTCCTCGGTGTTATAGCGCTGCGCCGTCAGGTACATCCTTAATCCGGCGGGACGTTTGCGATTCAGTATTACCTGCCTCATTTGCATGGCATTGACTACTAATTCATAGTTACAGCACCAAACACTGTTGCGGGCCCCTGGCAACCCTTGCGCCTTGCTTGTGGTGTGCCATGCCTACCATTGCATATTATGGTGCAATCCTAATTTGTCTTTCATTGCGATTTTATGACATTTGTATATATTTCCTTTGTATTCCTGTTTGCACACACATGCCCTGCCGTTGTACTGTGCGTTACTGTGGACATGACATTAAATATTGTTTTTTTAGGTGTTGTACATCTTTTCTTGTGCCATTGGCTGTGTATTTCACCATTGGCATATGTTAACTTTGTAATACATGAGTCTGGTCCGCTTCCATAACTTCGATGTTCTGTTTGGGAAAATGTAAACCATGTTTTTTGGTTTACATTTCCATGGGCTTGCACTACGCCTGCACCACTTCATGAATCGTTGTATGCCTTCATTAGCATGGTGCGACACTGCGCATGGGGTGATTTGCATACCTATGCTGAGGGCTGCGTAGATCTGGCATACACCGGTAGTGCACGTGGAGTTGGTTCATACCTGAATCGCTCGGCGGACATATTTGGCGTTGTCCCGCATACGCTACGCCTGCTCCCGGTGCAGGCTTCATGAATCCGGGGGACAATGTTTTTTATAGGCATATTTATCTCATTCTGTCTATGTAGAGTTAATACAAAATGATGATATGATGGCTGGAATTGTAAAGGGGGAATTTAGTAGATTTTGTGTCATTACTTATACAGTTGATAGTAAGAACATAAAAGAATGTATGCTTAGAAACTGTAGTGTTTTCTAATCAGACAGTCCCCTTCTAGCCTGTGTGGGTGATAAGCCTTTTGCTTGTTTTCAGGAGGGACAGCTCCTTTAAGCAGCTTCTTGTCTAACTTTAGTAAAGGGAATTACTCTCTAATGAAAAAACTGCAGGTATTTATAGCTGTGGCTTTTGTTCTACATGCCCACATAATAAAAAAGCAAATCAAGTTCAAGTTAACAATTGTACCCTATTTATTAATGGTGTTATAGTTGTTTAAGCAGTAGAGTCATATACTTAGCACTGTGTGATTTTTGTCTTGCTTTTTATTTGGGGGTAACAGGAAGAGATTTCAAAACTCAAATTCATGAGCATCTGCTTGATGTTGTTGTGTCTTTCGGCTTTTCCCGGTTAGGGGTCGCCACAGCAGAACTCCGGTCTGCTAATGATTGGCAGTAGATTTTTACTTGCCAAGTTGCCGGCCCTGACGCACAACCTTCAACGAAGGTACGCCCATTCACGCATGTCTCCACACAGAAGATGCTCTAGCTGAGAATCAAACAGGATAACGTCTTACTGTGAGGCGACAATGCTACCACAGCACCATGAGCATCTGCTTGATGTAACAAACAAAAAAACCTAGAGATACCTTATATAGGCACATTAATACAAATCCAGATCATTGTTTTATATTTTTAGTTGTTGATCAGTTTTTAAAAGATGACAGAGTTTTTTTTACTGATGAGTTAGAATGAAGAGCGTTAGAATGACAACTTAAATTAGATGCAACATTTCCTAGGCTTAATGAGGCTGTTTCAATTAGTTCAGTTCTCAAGATAAGGTTTTTAAGTGCTAATTGATCCCATTTAGTTTTGTACCATTTATTGATGTATTTATCAGCACATGACTGCTTTATTTTTGTTATTTAAATAATTTTTTGTCAGTGTTAAAGTCAGTTCTGATGAAGTCTTTGTAAAAAATAGGATGAAACTGCTTAACTGTTTGGTTTGAATAAAGTATTTATTCTACCAGTCTATGTAAGTCTCCACATCATTTTATTGCAGCGTATTTTTATTTCTTTGATTTATTCAGTCTTCCTGTGGTCTTCCTGGTTTGTTTTGTCATTATAAATAAGCTCACAAAACTGGCCATAAATCGCTACATCTCCAGATTGATAGCCAATTGACTCATGGATCAGACACGTGGTTAAAGTGGGGGGAATCTATATCCAGCAAGAAGCCAATTACTAGTGGTGTGCCACAGGGCTCAATGCTGGAATCACTCCTGTTCAGAATACACTTCTTTGAAGTCAAGGCAAGTGTGGAAGGCCTCTGGATGACAATGTTTACTGATGAATGAATGCTGGGAACAATCACTGAATCTTCCAAAGATGTAGATATCCTTCAGGAGGGTTTAGATCAGACAAATGATTGGTGCCAGAACCATGGAAAACTAAATGTGAAAAATGCATTCTCATACTCTTTGGGAAGTCAAATGCTCCTGCAAATTACAACATCCATAGCATACACCTATGAGTAGACTTTGAGGTGAGAGATCAAGGTACACAAATAGATAGTAGCCTGAATTTTGACCACCATGTGTCCACAGTGGTGAGGGAGTCCTTCTATGTTGCACAACTTATAAGCAAAGGTTTAGCACCAAAATCAATGGAAAATATAGTCCTGCTCTACTTTGGCCCTTATTAGACCAATAATGGAGCATAATGTGCAATTTGGCATGTACATGACTAGGCATTTACAGCAGCTAGAGTGACTTCAGAAGTTCCTCTGAGAAAATGCAGGGTTTAAACAACATGTTCTTGGGATAAACTAAAAGTCATATCCCTTTACTCTGTCTCCTACCAACTATTAAGGGATGATCTATGCCTGACCTACAAGGCACTCACAAATCCACCCTGATGGAGATACTATGCATCTGTAAGTAAAACAGGCATAAGGGTCATCTGATATAGGGATCTAAACTTAGTCAGAGACTCAAAACATGCTAGAGACACAGATATGTGTCCCAGAAATTGCCCCTTCTTTGGGACATGCTCTCTTCAAATGCAATTTGGATCAATAGATGAGGAATCATAAATTCACATAAGGGGTAGTGTCTATGTCTCATGTGGACAGGAGCAATCTATAAGGTATTGAAGGCATAAGCACAGATCCATGCCATCCTATTGCCCCTAGGGGTCATATACTGTGTAAAATTGGATTATATTGGCTAGGCTTGCAAGGGCTCTTAAGCCATTAGCCTAGTAATCGCCTATCAGCCTATAAACCTATTAGTCATGTTCTGTGGTGCTGTTGTGAAGCAGCCCGTGAGTATCACTGTTTAGTCTGTGTATGATTCTATGTGTGGCTTGTCATGAAGGTGTGTGTCAGATGATGCCAAGTTGCCTCTACTAGGACATATGGCCACATCTTCTGACATTCACGCCTATTTTTTCTCACCCCTGTGTCTTACTAATCATCCTGTGACAGCTCTGATATGTCATCATCAGTCTTCTGGGTTTCTTGGGATAAATCAACCATACCTGCAGCTTGCAAGCCACCATGTTTTTTTATTATCATGTTGTGTCATGCGGCACACACAGAGACCATCTGTGATGCCTTTTCTGATGTGTATTGTATTGCACCCCTGGATGTGGGTAGATGTCTGAATCTTGCTTTCAGCATGCCAAACTCATGCTCGGTGATAGTTCATGCTGCAGTGTGTACCCTGTTGCATGCATCTTCAGCAGGGGTTGACAGAGCTCTCTGTGGTGTCATTAGTCAAGGCTGCAGTGGATAACTGCAGTCACCTGTTTGTAGGAAGGAAACAGCATGTATTTAGTCCTCATGATTACTGTTGACAGGTCTAGATTCTGCTCACATCATAGCTGTTGTCCTCTGTTTACTGAGTAGTAGACCCACCAGGAATTTCAGCATGTAGGCCCTCAGACCTCATTCTCTCCATATTGCTGCATCATGCACACCACTGTGGTGTCATCATCCTCATCAGCCCCCTTTTTCCAATTTTTCTACATGGGGTCGGGGTATCATGTTAACTGTCGCCAACACTGTCGACTCAGTGCCACACTCCGGCCTTCTTCAACACTCATGCCTGACTGTCACAGATCTTCTTTCACACAATCCATTCATCTCTTTGCTGGATGTCCTCACTTTCTCTTATGTTCTTCCTGTCTGTCCCAAATCTTCCTTACTAGATTGTCTTCTGCTTTTCTACACATGTGCCCAAACCACCGTAATCTGTTCTCTTTGATATTTTCTGCAATTGGAGGTACTTTGGCTTCTGCTCTTATGTCCTCATTTCTTCATCCTTCCCACAGTGTGCATCCTACCACCTTTCTCAGGCACTTAATTTCCATCACCTCTAGCTTCATCAACTGTTCTGCCTTTACTGCACAGGTTTCTGTACCATATTGTAGCACTGGCTGCACCACTGTCTTGTACACCTTACTTTTCAGCTTCTTTGGCATTTTTCTGTCATAGACTACACCTGATACTCTAAGCCAGTTGACTGCAGCCCCTTTGATTCTAGCTTTGACCTCTTCATTCAGACTATCCTTCTCCTCAACTAACCCTCCCAGATACTTGAAGCTATTTACCTGTTCCACTATCTTCCCTTCTATCTCTATTCTCAGCTTCTTCTAATTTCCCCAAATTGCTGCCATTACCACATCTTATCTGTGCTTAGTTTCATCCCACGTGCCTTCAGATTTGCATTCCATTCTCCTATCCTTTGCTGATATTCTAGCTCAGAGTCTGCCTGTACTGCCACATCGTCTGCATACAGCAGCTTTATTGATCCATCCCCTCCAACCTGTTTGCTAATGTAGTCCATCACCAGTATGAACAGCAGTGGGCTCAGAGCTGAACCCTGATGTACACCCTCCCCTCTGTGAGGCCAAACACTGTTCGTACATGAGTCATTGGGTCCTTGTACATAGCCTGCACTAATTCTACCAGTGATTTTAGGACTTCAAACCACCACAGTACTGCCCAGATCAGCTTTCTTGAGACCTTGTCATATGCTTTATCCAAGTCTAAGAATGCCCAGTTGGACTCTCTCCTCATCTCTAGCTTCTTCTCAAGTATCTGTCGCAATGCAAACATGGGGTCAGTTGTGCTGCATCCTGATCTGAATCCAAACTGATCATCTCCCATATTACATTCTACTATTCTGTGTATCTGTCTATCAATCACCCTCTCCAGAACTTTCATGCAATGTGATAGGAGTTTTATTCTTCTGTACTGCCCGCAGTTGTGGATGTCCCCTTTGTTCTTGTACACTGGCATGAGTATGCTTATTCTCCAGTAATCTGGTATACACCTTTCTCTCCGCACTGCTATTAGTACCCTCAGGAGCCATTCCTCCCCTATCTCACCCAGCATCTTTATCATAGCTGCTGTGACCTCATCTGAGTCTGCTGCTTTCCTTGATTTCATCTTCCTTAGTGCTGTTCTTACTTCTTCTATGGTGGGCTTCTCTTCTTCTCTCATTGCAGGCTGTTTTTGGGGCAGTACAGCTTCTGTGGGTTTTTCTTCATTAAGAAGCTGCTGGAAATACTCCTTCCATCTGCCTTTGATGTCTTCTGGACTGGTGAGCAGGTTGTTGCTGGCATCCCTTATGAAAGATGTCTGACTATCTTCTTTATCTTTCTGTCTTTGCCTTGCAACCTGATATAGTTTTGTTGTGCACCTTAATGAGTCACTTTCCAGAAGCTGGTGCAGTGCCTCTGATGCCCTATCCTTTGCTACTGCAACTTCTTTGTTAGCTTCATTGTTAGCCAACCAGTAATCCTTCCTAGCCTGGTCAGTCTTTTCTATCTCCCACTTCTTCCTGCATGCTTTCTTTCTTTTGATGATGTCCTGGACTTCTGCATTCCACCACCAGCTTTCCTTGTGTACCTTATTTCCATTCCTGGCTTGGCCACATATCTTTTCTGTAGTTCTAACACATGCTGTTTTTAGGCACTGCCATTCTTTTTCAACTCCACCTATTTCCTCATCTTCTTGGGGTGCTAGAACCCTGAGTAATTCCTTGAACTGTTGTACTTTCTCTCCAGTCAACTTCCAGGTCTACAGCCTGGTCTCTGTTGATCTTGGAGCCTTCTCTGACCACTGCTTGCAGCTGATTGTGGCAACTAGTGGTTTATGCTGTGGGCCAACTGTTTTACTGGGGATGACTTTGCGATCATGGATTCTACCCCAGTGCCTTTTCCTTACTAGGAGGAAGTCTACCTGAGTTGCATGTTGACTACTCTTGTATGTAATCTTGTGACTGTCTCTCTTTCTGAACCATGTGTTGGCTACTATCAAGACATTTGCCAGACAGAAGTATAGAATGGCTTCTCCTTCTTTATTCCTGTTACCTCACTCATGTGGACCCAGGCAATCCTTATATCCTGTTCTGTCTGTTGCTATATGTGCATTCAAGTCACCCATTATCAACTCCAATTCATGTTGTCCTGCTTTATCTAGTAGGTCCTGCAATTGCTGTCTGAATGGCATCTATATCATAACATCGCAAACTGAAAACATGGAACGCTCATAAGGGCGAAAATGCCAAAACTCGAATTCGGTATTGTGGGGGGCTATGCCCCCCCACCTATATATTAATAGATATTCCAACTTCAAGATCGCACTACAGTGAGGAAAGGACAAATATTCCACTCTTCTCTGTGCTGCGATCTCAAAAACCGACCCTCGACATTTCAGCACTTTCGCTGTTGTGTCGTTTGACATTTTCACTTTGCGATAATATGATATAAAGGCATCTGAATGCAGTCAATTTCTCACTATCACAACTCTGCTGTGGGGCATAGGCTGAGATTATGAATACTGCCTTATCATTACACTGGAGTCTGACTGCCATGAGAATGTCATTAATTCTGATGATATCCCTTACTGCCTTCTGAAACCTCTCTGTCACTACAATTCGTACACCATTTCTAGCCTGCCCTCTACCTGAGTAGTAGACTCTGAATCCCAAGCCAAGTGGGTTTGCTGCATTGCCCTTCTCTCTCATCTCTTGGATACATAGGATGTCCAGCCTCCTCTGTATCATCATGTCATCCACTTCCAAACTGCATCCTGTCAGTGAACCTACATTAAGTGTAGCCATTCTCAATTCATGTTTGGCAGGTTGGTTGGTTTTACATCCAGCTTTTTCTCAACAGAGCTATCCCAGGTAACCCAGGCTGGGCAACTAGACACTGGCCAGCCAGTAGTTTATTCACCCAGGGATACTGGGCTTTGCTTTATGGCAGGCACACACTGGCCAATAGGGGCACATATAAGCCTCCCACTGTTAGCACTGTTAGCAAGGGTCCCTGGCATGAGTCAGAGTAGGCCGAGTCCTCAACCCACTTATCACTGGTAACTACCCATGCCCATTTTTGGCGACATTAGTCAACATGACTGAATCACCTAGAGCCATATTTTACACCATTGAGTAGCTAGCCCTGCCATGCTTTGCAGTCTGTTATCCATGCTCTCCTATCTTGAGGATACTATGCACCACAGTAGATGCCCAAAGTGGATAGTCTGTACAACTCTTCCCCCTATAGGGCACCATGTAGAGTCTGTGCTGCTGCCCACAGTGCCATTCATTGGTGAGTTTGAGATGGAAACACTCAGTATGTTTTTTGGACATGGGACAAACCCCATGGAGACACAGTGGAACATGCAAACTCCAAACAGGCATTGGTCAGAGGTCAGGATCAAACCTTGTACCTTGTGCATGGGAGGCGATGACCTTAACCACGAAGCCATCTGGTCATCACCACTGGGGTGTATTAACATGATATTAGTAATAAGACTACCTACTGAACATACCATCTGACAACTGAGTGCTGGCCATGCCTTTTTAGTGATGTGCCATGCAGCATCACGTTTATTTAGGGAATTAATTGGGACATGGGAACAGTCTATTTCACTGAGGACATGGGGAAATCTGCTATGGCATCGAACTATTGCATGGCAGTTCTATGCTCCATGGGTGCTGCTGGGAAGTGGATATATTCATCTAACTTGGTGTAGATTGCTGACAAGGAAATTTGAGAGGATGCAACTGGCAGAAGTCTGGGACACAACTATGGTATATCAGATATGCTGCTGAAATATTCCAGATGCCAGTATATCCAGACTGAAGTTCATTTTTGTTTCTATCAGTACTGGGCTATCCTGCATACTGGTTGCATACGTGTGGGTGCATATGCCCTAAACACAGCCTGCACCAGCTCTCTATCCAATTTGTATCTATCTGTTATTTCTTTTTCAGAGAACTGGCTTGACTGCAGCCTGGCTTGGCACCTAGCTGACTGCCTTATGGGACACGTTTGCATATCACTCCCTAGTATAGCTTGCTGCACCCTAGCCTGCTATACTGCTATACTGCATTAAATGCCAGATACATTTTTTAAGTAAGGCTTGCAGATTCCACAGGATTCCCTATGAATATGTGGAATATAGTGGTGTTAAGATAAAGCACAAATGACCTCAGTTGAGTGCTTTTAAAAAGTTGTTGGCAAAATATTTTGTCACATTTCAGTAGAGATGGGCACACCAGTCATATTTTGGAACCAGGTGGACACACACCCATCATATTTTGGAACCTGGTAGACATACACAGAAGCCGTAATTATCTGACACTGGTGGACATACACGGAGATGGTAATTATCCTACACTGAATAGATAATTATTTAGTCTTGTTTTAATGGACTTTATGAAATCGTGTCCTCCACTGATGCCCTGTCTACTTCCTTTGGTGAACTGCAATGTCTGTAACTTTCTTTTGGAATCCAGCCCTTGGTCTCTATGTTTAGCTTCTTATTATGAGTAAAAAACCCTGAAATGCTTCAAACAGTTGCTGACAATGGACCAAGTGTCAATGTAATCTTTTAAACCAGATTATTGACAAAGAAATGTTATGTAATATGCAGTCAGTTATAGAGTTATAATAAAAGACATGGTGATACTTCCTATCCTTAAAAAAAGACATTCAAAATCAGTATTCCAAACCATTATATAAATAATATCTACAAATGCTATTGTTGAAAAACAGATATATTTATATCACACATGCATGCACATGTGCACACACACACATACACACACAAACACATATATTTGAATATGAGTAAATTGATATAAAACATGCACTTGCGTATATAGGGTATATCTTTAAATATTTTTTACAAACGCACACACACACACACACACACACACACACACACACACACACACACACACACACACACTCAAACACTTGTATGCACATATACATATATAAAAAATATATATATGTGAGTACATGTGCAAGGCATATTCACTGAGTGGCATCAGCCTAGTTTATAAGAAAAATCAAAATAAGATACATTATGATGCTGTGATTAGACTGCGGATTTTGCAAAGAACCGACTGTAAAAAGGCAATGTGTTTGTAATATACTCATAGTAATCCCCACCAGGACTCTCTGTAAGACTTTTACTACAGTGAAAAAAGAGATAACAGCACAGTAGGTGTTCAGCTATTCAAAAATCCATTAGGAGTGATTTATATAAATGCTTAACTTTATCAGTTTCTCAACCAGTTGGAGATTCACAAGACTGCAAAGACAAATTAAAAATTCTTGGAAATAAATGCCAAATAAAAGGTGAAGCTTAGCATGAAAAATCTCAGATGGCAAATTTTATGACCAAAGGCATCTTTAATACTTACTTTTACTCCAAAACCTGATGCAGCTGAATTCCCTTAAATGTAAATACTGGTATATTTTACCAGTAAACTGATGGCACAAATAAAGCTTCAATTGCCTGTGGCAGCTCTTTCCCCTGATGATAAATTTAGTTCATTAAAGTTGTTACCAACTTACTTCTCCTCAGGATAATAAGTAACCTGCAACAAGTGGTTATACCTCAAAAATGCTGAGTGCGTTACATGGGAAAAAGCTACCTAATTTTCTTTAATAGCTATATTTTAAGGGCAGCAGTGCTCTGCTGAAACAATGTAAAACAATTTGGACATCTTGCCTTCTGCTCGCATTTCACTCCATGTCCCATTTCTTTGTCTCCTCCTATTATTTAGACTGTGAAGTTAAATATATTGAGGAATATTCTTAGTAACTTTTTTATTTAGATTGTTATTAAGCATCAGTCAATGGAACATATATTTTATAAAGCATTTTACAATGACCCCCATTAATACTCCAAAATGTGCATGATGATTGGCCAGCATGCCCATTGTAAATCCCAGAATATACCAATGGAAAAAGGTCCGGTCGCTCAGACTTTTTTCCATTGGTATAAAGTGTCCAAAACCTTTTTTTAATAAATAAAAAAAAAAGAAAAAAAAAAACGGAGCAATGGAGACTTTCTTTTCTCCATTGCTTCTGTTTCAAAGCATTGATGTACTTGGTATGCGTAGGAACGCAAGTCCCATATGCATGTGCAGTACATCAACACAAGGAAGCAGTATACCACCACAGGCAAAAGAACAGAAATGCGCTGTTAAACAAAGACATCATTTAAGAAAAGTATTTTTTTTCTTAAATAATCTCATTGTATAATAGCAATAACTGACTCCATGGTTGTGGTATATTGAAATTTACCCATGGTTGGCTTTATTTAATCACTCGGGCTTCACCCTCATGATTAAACCACATCAACAGTGGGTAAATCTTCAATATACCACACCACATCGTCGTTTATTGCTTAAATAGTCAATGGAAAGGGTGTATTTTGTGTAGAATATATCCACTAGTACTTGACCATGTAGTCCAACAATGGGCACAAGTTAATAAATATGATACAATAAATGGTTATTAGTGTTCAAAAGTCTGCACACTGACTGGACACTCAATCAGTCCCCCCAGATTCACGAATCCTCCGTGTAAGACTTAATAAGTCTTACTCAGAGGCTGCAGTTGAACGGTATGATATCAGCATGCCATGAATATGCATGAGGGCATGCTGACCCAACCGTAAGTCCTACACGGACTGTGTAAGAAAGCAGGGGGCGTGTCCAACTGCCGAGCAGTCTAAATGTCCACGCCCCTGCAAGTGTTTAAAAAAAAAGGAAATAAGAGCGAGTCCGCTCAAATGTCCCTGCACCCAACACCTCACTGCCTGATATTGTAACCCCCCCCCCATCACACATCTATAACGCATAACCATAAAATTTTTTTAAATAACCAAAATAGCTGCCCGTATTTGCGCGTGTGTGCGCGGGTGTGCCCATTGCTTAACTACAGTTAGCAATTCTCACATGGAAGAGCATAAGAAAGAATGTTTATGCAAATCACAGCAAATAGCAATGGCATAATGGTAGAGCGTTTGCAGAAACAAGAGGTATTCACGGTTCGAGTCACACCACTCCCTTTCGTATTTATTTTTTAAATCAGTATATGGAATAATACCCAACATATATGTTTAAACACAACTAAAAAGCAGTGAAATGGCCAATGTATCAGTGAATAAAATAAATATTTTAAAGGATCCCAATATAAAATTGCCCGCAGTTAAGCAGCGCTACACCCAGCTTAATATAGTTGCCCATAGCTAACTCGCGCTTTATCCAGCGCAATGTAGTTGCCCATAGCTAAATCGCGCTTTACCCAGCGCAAAATAGTTGCCCAAAGCTAAATAGTGCTTTACCTAGCACAATCGGTTTGCGCAGAGGTGGGCGCCGTGCCAACCAGCGCACCGTCGGGCAACGTGGAGCAACGTAGAGCAAAGTTGCTTAAACACAGCCATGCCCCCTAACTTGTCTAGACAGTTGTAAAATAAAATACAATGATAAGGTTTGAAACCAGGACACTGTGCACCATAATCAAAGTACTGAACCACTAAGCCATGACAGCGTAGGATAAACATCCACTGTTAACATATATGTAGTAATAAATGTTTGCTTAACCATTGCTAAGCATGTCTGCAGTCAGCCGAGAATATTCAAAAATGGCCAGTCACAGAAAAATGCGGGAAATGTGGCATATTTAAGCCGCATAGGCGGGAATACTCGCCATAACTGACTGTAGCTCACATCTGCAGTTAGAATGTCTGGTGCTGGAGAGGGTACATGCTTTCGAGCGCATCGCTGGGGCATCGAGGAGTCAAGATATATGGTTTGGCTCCTAGTCCATCGGCATGAGACTCGACTCCTGCAGGGCCAGTTCCAAGGAATGGAGTATAAGGGGGTGGCTTGGAACCGGTTGGCTCATGAACTCACCAGTGCTACAGGTGTCCCTCGGACTGGTGAACAGGTCTGTCATCACCATGCAGACCTGAAGAGGCGGAAGCAGGACATTCTGAACCAGTGGATCCAGGAGGCCCATCAAATGCGGGATGCCCCACTACTAAGTAGGTAGCCATGGAATGCAGTATGTAAGATAAGCTAATATAGTCTAAATAATGGATAGGTATGTCTCAATATCCCTTTATTTACTCCACAGCTGCAGGTGCTCATGCTTTGAATCAGTAAGCCTATGCAGATAGGCTGCTAAGGCTGTGCCACCAGGCAGGTTAGTAAATATATGTGCCCCCCAATCCTATGTAGGACTGTAATAACAGTCAGGTATGCCCCCCACCAATCCTAGGTAGATGTGTAGTAACAGTCGGGTGTGCCCCCCAATACTATGTAGAAATGTAGCAACAGTCAGGTGTGTCCCCCCCCCCCCAAAATCCTATGTAGAAATGTAGTATCAGTCAGATGTGCCACCCCCTATCCTATGTAGAACTGTTAACAGTCAGGTGTGCCCCCCAATCCTATGTAGAACTGTAGTAACAGTCAGGTGTGCCCCCCTTCCCCAATGCTATGTAGACATGTAGTAACAGTCAGGTGTGTGTCCCCCAATCCTATGTAGAAATGTAGTAACATGTATGTGTAGGTATAATAACAGTGGAGCACAGATTACCTGAGCTGGCCAAGGTAGCAGGATAGATTGGAGCATGTGTACAATATGCAGGGTTGTGTGTGTTAGGTTGTTGTGTGTTGTATATTGTGTGACAGTGGTCAGTATGTATGCATGGTGAGGTTTGTCCTGGTGGCCATTGCCCAGTACTGCCGATGACAGGGCCAAGTTCTCACAACTGCAGTGCCAAACACAATGCTCCCCAGAAAAACACATTCCAGCAATAAGCCATAGTAAATGTTTGGAATTAATATGAGCCACCATCTGAAAGATGGACATAGCATGAATGTTGACCAGATATACAAGCAGTACACAGGGGGAAGTACCCCAGACAGACAGTGTATAATATGTAACTGTCAAATGGACACACCCTTTGAATTGTACATACAGGTTTGCAGCACATTATTCGGGCTTGTATTAGGAAATACTGATGTCATCTGGGCAAACACTGGCAGACCACAAAGGTCATAGGAATGAAGTATTAAGAAGCAGCTGATGTCCCTGCACAAGCCAGCATAGGTGGAATACCCCATGCATATCTGTGAATCAGATTCAAGAAGTGTCCATAGCACACATGCACCCAGCTCATCCCACCAACATCCACAGGTACCTCTCCGGTCTTATCCCTGCTGTTGGGACTGAGTACAATATGACCCCCACCTGTGTATGGCAATAGCAAAAGAATGCAGCATGCAGAGCAGGAGTCCCATACAGGTGTGCCCCTAGCTATAAGAGCACTCTGCCAGCATCCACACCACTGGATCAATACTGACAGAAAGTATTGGCATGAACACCTTGCACACCTACCCTGTCACCCCAGGGGAATATAGTGTATTGCAGTCTGGGACTGTAGGAGAGACAGAACTCAATGGCCTGCTACAGCTGGCCTGCATCACTACCAAATGGCCTACAGTCCTCTGCCAAAGGACTGTGTCTCACCCGTACTGCCAATGTATGTTATGTCATGGACTCCCAAATAACAACATAACATGGTCCACAGAACCCAAATGCAAAACCATGTGGACAAATCACAGTAACATGTCCACCATGTCCTACTGCATGAACAGTGGACTAACACCAAATTACTGTTGGGATGAGGTGATAACTATAGGGAACATATCAGATAATATTTGCATAATGTATGGAAGAGGATAGAATAATAGAGAGGGCAGGTGGGAGCATGGGCAGCATGAAGTGTGTGAAGTCTGAAACTCAGCCGTATGCACATACTATCCTTGGTTGCAAACACAAGAATGGGTGGCTACAACCCTGCTCATGAACCACAATGTGAAGGGATAATGTCCAGAATTATGACACCTGCCTCTGGGTAACCTGTGTGAATCTGTACAGCTGTGAGGTATGGCCACAGCAGGATATGGCCATACTGTCACGTCGATGGATGTACAAGCATGTGATCCTCTGCCACCACTGTACCAATGTGCTGAACCATTTACACAGGCCCAGCAGCAAATGTCTGCAGCTTCTCCTCCAAAATGGCATGATTGTGCAAGAATATGTAGGCTGCTGACCACGATACTGAACAAAGCTGCATTCACCCTGTGTTCCCCATGACATCACTGCAAGCAAATATGTATACCTGACAGTATTTCATGACACAAAACATCACAGTGTATAACAGTACATATGTCTGAATATCTCTGCTAACACCAGGACCATGTAGCAGAAGCAGCACAGACACAATTGCCTACAGTAACCCACTATCCTTTGCCTATTTTGACCCCATATTGTCAACCAATCTACAGATATCCTGCAGAAACAATTTGCTAGCTGTAGGTACAAAAGCCTGCAATGGAGTACAATCTACCTGGAATGGATTCACACATTCAGTACAGAAGGTCATACTGGGCATGCTCCCACACTTAGATAAATGAAGGCCATGTAAGACAACAAAATACTGAAAGGTCATACTGGGCATGCTCACACACTTACAGAAATGAAGCCCATATCTGGCAACAACAGTGGACCATACATATATGACAGTCACAGATGTTAATGCATACGCTCCTCAGTACACACCAGTCATGCTTTGCACACACATTGGATTGGAATACACACATATATCCAAGGACAACACCCTATAATAGGCCAAAAATCCACATACATAGATGTGTGGAAGAGAGTGACAGTGACAAAGAGCCTACCATCATGAGGCCTGTCCCACCCAGCAAACATCCAATTGGCTAAAACCACATGATGTGCAAATGTCAATCACCGTAGACAATTGCCTCTGGTATTCCTCAGCACTATAGTGTCTGTGGTGCTTGTGCTAACTGTGTAACATGACTGTACAAGTCAGTAGTCATCGAGCAGTTGTATACACGGACCTGTGGAATATAAACCTGTGTGTGCCCGAGTGTTGTGTGTCTGTCTCTAGACGAATGGGTTATGGCCCATGCACACAAACTGCATTCCCCATTGCCCTACTATTACAAGCTTGCTGATGTCTTCACCTTGAAATACACCTTTGGGGAAGTAGTAGTCCAATAATCACCATGGCATGATCTATAAATGCATAATGCTTTCGTGTGATGTACTAGTTAGGTAGGAGTTCTAATCCCATATGTGGCAACTCTCTGTGTGTGTGTGTGTGTGTGTGTGTGTGTGTGTGTGTGTGTGTGTGTGTGTGTGTGTGTGTGTGTGTGTGTGTGTGTGTGTGTGTGTTTGTTTGTGTAGGGAGCAATGCTTTTGAGGCCATTCCCAGTCACTACAGCCTCCATTGCCCTTCTTTGCCAAGCCTACTGATGTCATTCACTTTGAAATATACCATTGGCTAAAGAGCAGCCCAGTAATCTCTGTGGCGTGTCCTATAACTGCGTAATGCTGTAGTATGACATACTAGTTAGGTAGGAGTTCTAGTCCCAGACATGGCAAGTGTGTGTGTTTGTCTGTGTAGGGATCAATGCTTTTGAGGCCATTCACAGTCACCACTGCTCTTGTTTGGCAAGCCTGCTGATGTCATTCACTTGGAAATACACCTTTGGGGAAAGAGTAGCCTAGTAATCTCTGTGGTGCATCCTGCAACTGTGTAATATACTAGTTAGGTAAAAGTTCTATTCCCAGCCATGGCATGTGTGGATGTTTGTGTGTGTGTCTGTCTGTCTGTCTGTCTAGGGTGCAATGCTTTTGAGGCCATTCACAGTCACTACTGCCTCCATTGCCCTTCATTGGCAAGTCTGCTGATGTCATTCACTTTGAAATACAGCTTTGGGGAACAAGTAACCCAGTAATCTCTGTCACATGTCCTATGACTGCGTAATGCTGTAGTGTGATATACTAGTTAGGTAGGAGTTCTAATCCCAGGCATGGCAAGTGTGTATGTCTGTTTGTCTGTGTAGGGAGCAATGCTTTTGAGGCCATTCACAGTCACTATAATCTCCATTGTCCTTCTTTGTCAAGCTTGCTGATGTCATTCAGTTTGAAATACACCTTTGGGGAAAGAGTAGCCCACTAATCCATGGCGAGTGCTATAACTGCATAATACTGTAGTGTGATGTACTAGTTAGGTATGAGTTCCAATCCCAGACATGGCAACTATGAGACTTGGTGTGTGTGTGTGTGTGTGTGTGTGTGTGTGTGTGTGTGTGTGTGTGTGTGTGTGTGTGTGTGTGTGTGCGTGTGTGTGTGTGTGTGTGTGTGTGTGTGTGTGTGTGTTTGTCATTCGTATCCTGTGTGGAGGTGGCTATGAGTGTGAAACAACTGGACTCATTGTGGAGCAGGTTTTGCAAATATCTTATATGGTGGGCCTATTATATGTCACAATGTCCATCTTATAAGGATAACAGATGTCAGACAGCAAAGAGGCTGGGGTTGACAATCCATACCCTACATTTGACATCAAGGCCTGGCAAACATTTTAGGCAACCCTTGTATTACCCAGAGAACACTCTCTACCCATGTCTCATACACAAACACACTCGGCTAGGCAACAGCCACTATGTTGGTAGTTCCCTGCATATTGCCCACAGATAGTAATCATGGTATGACTGCAGCAGACTACAAAGGGCATGGCACCCTGCCCCATCACTACAATAGGCACATAATTGCATACAGTGCTCCTTCACTATGTTCCCCACTGGACACCTGCAACAATTGTAGTGCCAACAAATGTAACCCACAAAGGACATACCATGCCTTATAAACATATGCCCTGTATAGAGAGATGCCACTGACACCAGGGAATACCTGTATCATGCTGTCAATGTAGGTGCAGGGTCAACCTGGTATCCATTGGCAGTTCCCACCACATGAGGCCAGGAATGGCACATCTGATGATAATAATCTGTGTACACAACATGCCCCAGACACACCAGATACATAGCCACATGTCACAGAACATGCATGTGGGATGTGTGCACACCCCAGACACCGTCCATGTCATGGACTATAGAACACATGCATGGCAAGCATTGCACAGCACTGGCCACTCACAATAGTAAACCAGATGACTGGATGGTGAATAAAATACCCACCTGTGTGGGCCAATCCAGACACTACACCCCTGAGCCACACTGCAGACCATTTTCATGTGGCCTGATGCCAAGGTATACCCTTTACCTAGCCTTGTACAGTGATCTGTCACAGTTAACCACTACACACCTGTGAAGCAATGCACTCATGCATGTCAGTACTGGCAACCTATGTCTGTGTGTATATGGAGTATAATGATTTCTACACCATTCACACTCACTACACCTCCCATTGTTCTACTGAAGCATGCCTCCTGATGTCAGACACCTTCACATACCCTTTGCCCATATATCATCCTGATAACCCCTGTGGCGCATGTGATACCAGCGTATTACTATATTGTGGAAAACTAGCTAGTTAGGAAGTGTAATCCTGACCCTGCCAACTGTGATAATGTGCGTGAGTCCCTGAGAGAGAGTGTGGCTGTGTCAAAATTAACACCTGTTCAAGTGGACAGGCACATGTCCTACACCTACCTTATCCCTCCTTCATCACTGTTGCAGATGTCACTCACCATATACCTTTGGACAGCTCCCCAACATGTAAACTCTGTGTTGCATGCAATAGCTGCATAGACATGTGATAGCAATACATAGTCAGGCAAAAGTTTGAAATCCCATACTGGTAAGTGTGTGACACAAACATGCTTAGGTTTTACTCTCGCACCCCCTCCCTGTCTTACTTTGTCTCTGTCTCTCTCACTCCCTGGTTGATGTGGAGAGGTACACCTACCTTACTTAGGCAGCAGCTTGTGTTTTGTAAGTGATGTGCATGATCAGCTGATGGCCTCTGCATGAATTGCAGTCCCGCACTAGTTGATTGCATGTGGAACAGCTGTGGTAACATTCCCATAGCCAATTGCATGGAACTACTCTCCTGTACGTAGGAACATATGTGTGGGTGTTGGGCCTTTTCATTCACTGTGAGCAGGACCTCATGTCAGTGTTTGGCAAACAGCATCACATATGGTATTGGGATATACCTCTAGCAACATACACTGTAGAGACAGGCAAACAAACAGGAGGGGGATGTTCCAGACATGACTACAGAGTGTAAGTGTTACTCGTCTGCATTTGGAGTAATGTTGGTTTAACAGTGTTTGTGTGGATATAGCTGGTCTACATGATTTAATACCTGTCATGACAGTGTTACGTGTTTGAGGAAACTCCCACCTGTAGGGTTATCTGCAGACTGGGCAGTGTTTGAAGTCTTATGTTTCTTGTGTTAGTCACAGATCACCTATCTTAGAACTGCAGAATCATAGTCTGTGGATTGCAGTCAGTACATGGTGACAGCCATGACAGTTACTGACTTCATATCCCTCATAGGACATATGTCACAACAAACCCTGTTATAACAATAAATGTATAAGGGTATCACAGCAACTTGCCAGTATTGGCCCAGTGTTTGTGGCTCCAGCCACAAGTCTGTCAACCTTTGTACACATGTCATGCAGTAAGAGGTGCATATGCTCTGTACACCATTATTTATTGACATCATACCTGATAACAAGCCAGTCAGATATCAGACTGCTAGACATGTTATGTATAGTAAGGGTTATTTCTGAGGCCATAACCTGGGCATTCTGTGGTTGTGTGTACAGTAGTGGGGTTCATGTACTTATGGTGATAGTTGTCAGCATGTGTATTGTGAATACGTACCTTTTCCTGTGTAGAGACTGTGGTAGATGTCATTGTTCTTGGTCCTGTTCTATCTGATGTTACATGCTGCTCCAGTGTATGGTACCCTATCGGCTCACATGTTTGCAGGCAGCTCAAAAAACAGAGTCCAGGTTTATTGGCTGTAACACCAGCCTTCATCAGACAACAAACATTTAAATAAATTTGCCACCAATACTCCCTCAGATTAAATTCTAAATGTTTATAAAGTGCATTTGTGTTTTTAGATTTGCTAATGTCATAAATGTGTTCATATATACATCGCTTGAAATAGAACAGACATTTAGAAATTAACCCGACTCATAAATTTGGTTTTGTAGTTTTAGAACATATTCAAGCGAGTCCCAGGGTAGGTCCCTGGAAAACCATTTTAGAAACAAGGGTGTATTGGTGGCAAATTTATTTAAATACTGCACACCTCTCAGGTTTAAATGACTCCATTTCTATTTCAAGTATTTTTAAATTGAGGGCTTATAATAGATAGGAATGTATATGTGTATGCATATCTATATATATATATATATATATATATATATATATATATATATATATATATATATATATACATATATAATTTCTTACATTTTTTATATATGTTCATACGTTCATAGGTTCATAGGTTCATACTAGGCTATCTGCTCTAGGGCATTTATAAGCCTAGCCAAAGTGTGTTTGGCTTTCGCCACCCATTTTAAATTAATTTTGCTATGGCCTTTATCGAGGTTAGTATACTGTGCCTCTGTCTAACAGTGACACAGAAGTGATACCCGGGGTAAACCTATGATCTCCCATCCACTCATCAAGATTCCTCTTGAAGAGAGTCAATGAGGGACTTTGTCTAACCTGGACTGGGATTTTATTCCAGAGTGAAGGGAGCCTCTGGGTTATGAATCTGTCCCTCCAGCATGTCCTATTTATTTCAGTGCTGAGGTTCAAGTCTCGAGCGTAGCTCGATGGGATTTGGATTTTCTGAGGTGCAGCATGTCCATTAATTCCGGGTTGGACATGGCTTTATACATCAGGCACAGATCGCCTCTGAGCAGGCGGTATGCCACTGAGTAGAGCTGGAGTTTCTTTAACCGGGCAGCATATGGCATCTGTTTGAGCCCTTTGATCCTCTTGGTGAGGTACTTTTGGGGTCTTTCCAGTTGCTGCAGGTGTCTGGTAAGGTACATCCCAAAAGGGGCATTGTACTCAATTATGTTTCTTCCTACTTTATTTTGCTTTTGCGTCATCTTAAAAGTAATCAGTTGTATTTATTACTGCTTGGTGTATCTCATTCTAAGCCTTTTAGTTTAAGCACTTGGGCTTCAGACCAGTTGTTTTACATTAAGAAGGTTTGTGGTCTGCACTGTGGTGGCAGAACAGGTAGCTTACATCCTTCTAAGTTGGGAACTGCTGATTGAGGGCTCAGTGTCTGTTATTCTAAAAGTGTATTAATTCTGGTTTAAGCACTTGGGCTTCAGGCCAGTTATTTTACATTAGAAGGGTTCGTGGTCTGCACTCTTGTGGGAGGAGAGGCTGGACTCTGCCCTTCTGAGCTGGGAATTTCTGGTTAAAGGCTTATAGTGCCTGCATATTTGAACTGCTTCTTACTGAAATTGGTACACCTTGTTTGCTGTAGCATAGACTAGATCCAGGCCTGCTGAATCTAGCTTTGTTTGTATAACTTGAGCACTAATCCAGGCATTCTTTAAAGTATTCAATTGTATTTATTACTGCTTGGTAGTAACTTGATTAAAGTGTAGCTATCATTCTAAGTCTTTTGGATTAAGCACTTGGGCTTCAGACCAGTTGTTTTACATTAGGAAGGTTTGTGGCCTGCACTGTGGTGGCAGGACACGTAGCTACATCCTTCTAAGTTGGGAACTGCTGATTGAGGGCTCAGTGTCTGTTATTCTAAAAGTGTATTAGTTCTGGTTTAAGCACTTGGGCTTCAGGCCAGTTATTTTACATTAAGAAGGTTCGTGGTCTGCACTCTTGTGGGAGGAGAGGCTGGACTCTGCCCTTCTGAGCTGGGAATTTCTGGTTAAAGGCTTATAGTGCCTGCATATTTGAACTGCTTCTTACTGAAATTGGTACACCTTGTTTGCTGTAGCATAGACTAGATCCAGGCCTGCTGAATCTAGCTTTGTTTGTATGCTTGTTGTTAGTTTGCTTGTTATTTCCCTGAAATGCTAATTCCACCTAAAACGTGGCTTTTCAAAGCTTCTGTGGATCCCTAGTGATATCTGCATTGCTTACTGTACTTATTTCCTTGTTTCACTTGAAAGAAAGTTACTGTTTGTCGTTTTTGCATTTAAGTTATCTGTATAGATTTTAAACTGGTTAATTGTTAATTAATTAATTAGTCACTGGATTGATATATAAAAAGGAGTGGTTCCTTTTGTCTTGTTGTCTGATGAAGGCTGGTGTTACAGCCGAAAGCGCTTACCTGGATTTCAGTAAACCTGGACTCTGTTTTTTGAGCTGCTGGTATTTGTTTATTAGTTTGTTCGTATTTTATTATTCACATGTTTGTAGGGCCAAACGCACACGTGTCCTATACCACAGGCAGGCATTGGACCACACTGTGTCATGACCCAGTATATGTAGGGTTAGTGTGTGAGTGGCACATATGAGGATGGTGTTGATCAGACAGTCCATATAGTGTAATATTAAGCTTGCGTACCATATGTGGCTGTGGCTGTGTTCACATTGGTTGTGGGTATGCACTTTCATACAGGTGTCTGTTACTCTGTGCTGTGACATGCCTGTAGAGCCTGCTATATTTGCAGGTACATGTGTATTTCCCATATGAAATGTAGGCCAGTGTTTTGGCAGTCTGCCTGTAGTTTGCACAGTGCTTTGTTACATGCCTAGCAGCTAGTGTAATTACCCAGTGTGATGTTATGTCCAGATATTTGCAAGACATACTGCTGCCAGGCCACCATAACTGTTGAGTATATATACCTGCAATACATAGATGACATCCCCTTGCACTAAGAGGTTGAGACTACTGGTGCTGAGGTAGGACTCCACTCCATGTTCTGGACATATGGTAAACATATATGTATTTATATATATTTATATATATATATATATACACATATATATACATATATATATATATATATATATATATATATATATATATAGACATATACATATCTACATACATATATGGATATATATGTACACATATATATATACATGTACAAACACACACACACACACACACATATATATATATATATATATATATATATATATATATATAGATAGATATATATATATATATATATATATATATATATATATATATATATATATATATATATATATATATATATATATGTTCATATAGGTATCTACATATATATCAACATAAATAGATATATCTGTATAGATATATATACACATATAGTTATAGATACCTACATATATATGGACATAAAATATATATATCTGTACATATATGATGCACATACAAATATATATATATATATATATATATATATGTATATATCTATATATATATATATATATATATATATATATATATATATGTATATATATATATATATATATATATATATATATATATATATATATATATATATATATATATAATTATTTATTTATTTTACATTTGTTAACCAGGTTAGTCTAGCTGAGCAATTAGCCCATTTTCAGTGGAGACCCGAGGAGAAAAGCTACGCAGTCAGTATTAACATTTTACATACAATTGCTAAGACATTTTCATTTGAAAAAAATTAACAAGATAACTATTACAGTAAATCATAACAGTTAAACAATTTAGTACAGTGTCCAACATTGTACAGTAAAGGACATTTCTAATCAATCATCCAATTGAACAATTGTACAGTAAAAGACATAAGTCATACAGAGAGCAGTTTTGAATAATAACAGAGGTCAAACTGAACAAAAAAAGTGTGATTCTGAGTGATGAAAGGAAGTATAGTATTCATAATTTCTAAACCTTTTATTTACAGTGTAGTTACAGAAGGGGTAGACAAGGGATGAAGTGGATTAGGTGTAGAGATGGAGGGGTAAATGATTATTTAGCTAGGCAGTAAGGGAGGAAAGGAAACAAAGACTATGGTAAGGTAGTTTCAGGGAGGATGACTACAGTGGCAGGACTATTTGTTTGTTAGGTATCTTTGAGTGGCTATTTTGAAATGCTTGGTTTGATCGAGTGACCTAATTTCTATGGGTAGTTGGTTCCAAGTTGTAACAGGGTTATAGTTTAAAAGTAGACACCCTATTTTGGTTTTGGGTTTATAGATCTGTAGGAAGTCCTGGTCTGAGCTATGTAGTGTCCTAGTTGGAGAATATTTAGATATAATGGATAGAAGGCTAGGGTAGAAAGATGGTAGATAGAGGATGGAGTGGATAATTTGCAGTTGATGTAGTAGCAGCATATGAGGGAATTCAAGCCAGTCCAGTTGTTTAAGAGATAGGCAATGGTGTGATTTGTAAGTCTGGCTTGCCACAAATCTAGCAAACTTGTTATATGTAGTTTCAAGTTTAGGTAAGAGTGTGGAGTTAAGATTTGTGAATAATTGACAGCTATAAAGAAGAGTGGGAAGTAGAAATACATGGGAGAGAGTTATTCTGGCTGTATTGGTTAGATGTCTTTTGTTACAGTATAGGAGACCAGGTTTCTGGTGAGTCTTTTTGATAGAGGAAGTGACTTGGAGATCAAATTTAAGATAATTGTCAATTATGACTCCTAGCAGTTTAGTGCTAGGTTCAGCAGTAATGATAGTGTTATTGCTTGATAGGATGGAAAATGTAGTTTTGAGATTGTTGAGTTTTTTTGGGGAGGAAGAGTATAAGCTTAGTTTTCTTGGGGTTGAGAATTAATTTATTATCATTAAACCATGTCTCGATAGAGATGAATGTTGCTTGGGTAGTAGAGTGGAGGTCAGATGGATTGTCAGCAATGGTGATGACTGTAGAATCATCTGCATATTGTACAAGTGTAGAATTGGGACAGGAAATGTAAAGTAGGTTGGTGAAAATATTGAATAGGAGTGGCCCAAGTATGGATCCATGGGGGACACCCTTTGGGATGATTAGTGGCCATTTGACAGCTTGCTGGTGGTTAGATAGCTAGAAACCAGACTATGACAGGAGGAGAAAAAGTTAAGTGAGAGAGTTTTTCTAGAAGTAGGGGATGGGAGACAATGTTGAAGGTTTTGGAGAGGTCGAGGAACAGACATGAAACTAGTTTGTTGTCATCACGGGCCAGTGATACCATATTGGTAATGGATATTAGTGCAGTAGTAGTACTGTGTTTAGGGCAAAATCTGTGTTGTGTGTGTGTTAGAAAGTTCTGTTGGAGAAGATACTGCATTATCTGTTTGTGGATACATTTCTCAATTATTTTGGAGAGGGGTGATAAGATCTATAAATGGCCATATATGTGATGCATTATACAGATGTGTATAAATACATATTTATGAATATATATGTGCATGTACATGTAGACGTATATCTACATATGTATATCTATATATCCATATCTTTGTCATGTGTAAACATTACTGTTGTGTATACCTTCCCAGATGTATCACACTGTATGTATCTGATATGTGTATATTTAGATATAACAAGACATGTGATGCAACAGTAATATCACTAACAAGTACTACACAATTGCAAAGTCACAGCAATTGTTCAATACTATTCAATACTATTCAATATGTGTACTGACAGATATATTGGAAAAACAACAACTGTCATCACAGCTGTCATGGTGTAGTGGTTAACTGTTCTGACTATAGTATACAGGGTCCTGAGTTCAAGATCTGCAAGGGCTTTTTATTTTGTTGCTGTGTAGAACAAGGGTTGTTGGATACAGAGTGGTTAAGGCAGTTTTAAGCAGCTTTAAGCAAATTTGCATGGGTTTGCATGAAGCTAAGTGGTGCTAAGGTGTTGTTAAATGTACTGGCACTTACACCATGTAGGCTTCGCTTACCAGTGTGCAAATGTGCTTAGGGGGCGGCAAAAGCTAACACATTCTGGCTAGGCTTATAAATGCCTTTGGGCAGATAGCCTAGTACCCACCTAGGAACCCATGTAATATTTCAGCAATGCTGACACCTGCTAAGCATGGTTCAGCCCTGGCAACCAGTGCTCACATCCCAGCCTGATAACACAACAGTGTAATGACATCTGTAATAAGTGTATGTAACGTCATGTACATAACATGCATCTATGTGCTGTCATTACAGTAGCAAGAGATGTGAGTCTCCTGTCTAGGACACTTGAGTATATATGGCTTGTACAACACTTTTATCTGTGTGAATGTGTTGCATACAAGGGTAGTATCCAAGACTATATACAGCCACACTGGCATGTAGTGTATCATTACATTACTACTGTTGACACTGATTTCCAAAGCAAGAGTAGCTTGTTAATTGTAGTACTGGCAATAAGCACCCCTGCATGCATAAATGGAGTCTGAGTCCCCACTGTCATGTTCCTAGTGTGTGAGCTTTGTCACAGTATATATCTCCTACTGGATAATGATCTAACATGTGAAAATTAACTGTAGACTACTGTCTGTAAAGCACATGTCAGTGAGGGCTGCCAACATTTAGTAATGGCATACATATTGGTGTCAGACATCTATCTGTCGACACATTCATCCTACTGCATAGGTAGTTGGCAAGCTGATGTCTGTCAGTCCCTATACAGATGTGCAGATGTCAGGTATCCAGCTTGGATACATACTGCCAACCTATGCTTGACTGACACTGACATGTCTGCTCATCTGTGTTATAACTGGCACAGATAGGACACAACACCCTTTATGCATCACATGCCACGGGTACCTCCACTACACTACCACAGTCAACAGAACATGCTTGGGTACAGGTCTCCAACACAGACAATAACCATGTTTTGTAATGCATGTTGTATATATGTTAACTGGATCACCTCACCGGCCATTTGCAGGAGGCACCCAGAGGATTGGCCGATGCATGTCACTCTCACCCTGAGGGGCACCACAGTGGTGTCTGTAGATAGATTGCCTGTTGGCACATGGCAGATGGCATGATACCACTGTACACACATCCCCTACACTTCCCATATCTCCATGGACAATAGCCAGGTACACACCCATGGCCACCTGCAGCGATGCACCCCAGTACTGACAAATGTGTACATGTGCATTACTGAGGATATCAGTGTCTCTGTGTTAGTACACCTGTAGTTGAGAATACCATGAGGCCCTTCACACCCACCGCAACACCCATTGCCATTGTTAGATGTGGCTGCTGCTGTACCGGCCATTACATGTACCCTGTTACGCTCCTCTCCCTAAAGGCTAACTGAGTATTGCAGTACCAGCACAACACTGTTGTACAAATGGGTTGATAGGCATGGGATACCCACTGAGTTCTGGCAAGTGTGTGTATGTGTGCATGTGTATATCTGTAGGGTATAGCATTCTGAGGCCACATACTCCTATTACAATATGCATTGCCACACAGTATTATGGATAGTGATGTTGCTGCCCATAGGAGAGGCATAACAATGCATCACCCTTCTATGTCTGTGGCATGCGCATTAGATGCATATCCCTGTAGTATCACTCTTGGGATGGACAATGTGTTGTATCGCAGCCCTGGTCAATGTTTGATGGTGGGTATGTCAGAGTGTCATCGTGGGTTCCAGTGTTTACAATATCCACAGTGGGGTGTGGGTGCTGTGTACACTGTCATTACACCATGGTACTCCTGGTACATATCCCATGTACCACTGTATGGTGACCACTGTCACCATCAACCATACAGGTAACTGATAACACAATCCATCCCAGTTATGCATGTGCTGTGTGCAGCCTACCTGTAACACATTGGACACACTGACAAGTTAGTTAGCACTGATAGGCCCAGGTCTCTCGGATGTGTGTCTGCCTGTTATTTGTCTGTTAATGCATATATGATGGTATTTCACACTATGTATTGTTCATATACAACCATTACATCCTCCATTACCATACTGTACATGCCTGGGGATGTTCTGCATGTAACATGTAACCTGGAACACACCTCAACCTAAATGCTGTGTGGTGTGTGCAATTAAAGCCACACACATCAGTAGCACTACATACCTAAGTAGGGGTCTAGTCCCAGTGTTGCCAAGTAAGAGTGTGCATGTATGTGGGGGTCTACTTCAGGTTGCTGAATATACATGTCCCAGGGGGTCACCTGTCCATGTGGCATAGGCAGTAACTGTTATACTGACCTGTGACATGTGTCCAACTGTACCCAGGATATGGCACAGCCATGGTGTCACCACAGTGCCATACCCCTTGTGAGGTATGACAGCAGACCATCCTCCTGCTGACACATGAACACCTATAACACAAATGGATAACATTATGGAGACCACAATCACTCAGTATTTCTAACAGCTATAATGCATCATGACTGGGCAGCTACACTACCTAACATGTAAGCATTAAACATTACTGCTGACAACATGTTACACAGCAGTAGATTGATACACTGTAGTACAGTCACCATGTGCATCAGAACCATATTAGCCTGTCCCTGCATCAGTGTTATGGATGACAGGGATGTGACACAGGTATCATCATATGCACAAGGTATGTTGTTGGTTTGCCAGAGACCTAGGTTGGGCCATACATCTGACACCATGTGTGTGGGTGAGGGATGTAATTTGCTTATTTGGGTGTGGTGATGTGGTGTGTGTAGGTATGTGGTTGTCCTAGGTGTGTTTGTATAGTGTGTGGGTATGTATGCACACAGTCCTGCCATGTGGCTGCCCTTTACAGGTGCTTCTTGAACAGCTGCAGACCATACCTGGCAGGGTGTGTAGTTCACTGCCTTTGGCCACGGACATGCAGACTGTGCCTACCAGGGGTTCAATGGGCACATCCAGGTACAGGCCACAATATGCTACTCTCCCCTGATGATGACATATGTCTGCTGGAACCAGGTCCCTCCTGGGACTGGCCAGGGCCACATGCATGTGGCCTGTGGTGTGGTGTGGACAGTGCCCCCTGCAGTGCTGGGGCAGGTACTGTCACTATGGGAGTGGATTGGTGTCCTTACACAAAAACAAAATAGCCAACACCAAGGTGTAAAAAAGTCCATATGTAGTGATACATCCATATGTAGTGATCATTCTGATAGGGGCTGACTCATTTGTGGATTTGTGTTGATATTGTAGCAATTCCTGTCTGGCCATACCACTAAACTCCCCGCAAGCCATAGTAATTACCCCAGGTTTATATCCAAGTTCCTTGAACCTCCTGACCATATCAGCTTTATAATAATTATGTTTGTCACTACCAGAACAAATGTGCTTCACTCTCATGAATTGAGATTTTGGTATATTACGAATGACATGTGGCGGGTGATGACTGGTCACATGTAAAAGTGAGTTATATTCAGGGAATTTATGAAACACCTGTGTGTCCAAAGTACCATCCACATTTTTGGTAACTAGGACATCCAAAAATGTAATGTGGTTAAGATCTTGTGTACAGGTGAACTCAATACCCCATTTGTTCCCATTGAGGTAATCAACAAATTCCCGTAAATACTCCAAATCAGCCTTCCATATAAGCCAACAGTCATTCAAATATCGACACCAGATGTCCATTTTTGGTAAATACAGATTGTGTAGGGGATTATATATGAGGTGTTCTTCTATATAAGCCATAAATAAATCAGCGTAAATGGGGGCAAAAGATGCCCCCATCGACGTCCCCTTAGTTTGCAGAAAGCATTTGTCCTGGTAGTAAAAAACATTTTTGGTCAAGACATGTTCTGTCATGACTATTAACAAAGTATTGAATCCTGGGGGATGTAATTCGGCAACTTCCAACCAATACTCAATGGCCAAAAGGCCAGCCAATGAGGAATATTAGTATATAGGGAGGTCACATCCGGTGTACAAAGGAACCAATGTGATTCAACCTGGGCATCAGATAGTATTTGTAAAAATTCAGTGATATAACGTATTCTAGATCTCACTAGGGGCAGCAGAGGTTTCAGATATTGAGTTAACAAAACAGCCAGTGGTTCAGTCAACAATCCCCCACCAGAAACAATCGGTCCACCCAGAGGGTTAGTTAGAGATTTGTGAATTTTTGGTAACAGATAAAAGTGTTGCCTTTTGGGATCCTTTATCATAAGATGTTTTGCAGTGTTGTTGGATATAACCCCTTCATCCACAGCATTTTGAATGAAATCATCTATCTGATGTTTAAATGTATTAGTGGGGTCCAATGGCATAGACATATAATATAAATGGTTAAGTTGTCATAAAGCCTCATTATTATATGTATCAAAATCCATGACCACAGTAGCTCCCTCCTTATCTGCAGTAACAATGACTATGTTGGTATTAGACTTGAGTTCCATCAGTGCCCTTTGTTGAATCTTTGAGAGGTTATGAGGTTTATTCTGTATTTCACCATGATAATTATGCAGATCTTTGAGAGCATTATGTAAAAATAGTTGTACCACAGGATGCATGAATGGCATAAAATTTGATTTTTGAAAATGAAATGCCTGTCCAACAGAACAAGAATCATTATTTTTATCAAAAAATAATTTTAGATTGACCCCCGGATTCACGAATCCTACATGTAAGACTTAATAAGTCTTACTTGGAGGCTGCAGTTGAACGGTATGATGTCAGCATGCCATGAATATGCATGAGGGCACGCTGACCCAACTGTAAGTCCTACATGGACCGTTTAAGAAACCAGGGGGCGTGTCCACTTGCTGAGCAGTCTAAATGTCCATGCCCCTGCAAGTGTTTTAAAAAAAGGAAATAAGAGCGAGTCCGCACAAATGTCCCTGCACCCAACACCTCACTGCCTGATATTGTAAACTCCTTCACACATCTAAAACGCATAACCATAAAATTTTTTTTAAATACCCAAAATAGCTGCCCATATTTGCACGTGTGTGCACAGATGTGCCCATTGCTTAGCTACAGTTAGCAATTCTTACATGGAAGAGCATAAGAAAGAATGTTTATGCAAATCGCAATCAATAGCGATAGCGTAATGGTAGAGCGTTCGCACAAAGAAGAGGTATTCATGGTTCGAGTCCCACAACTCTCTTTCATATTTATTTTTTAAATCAGTATATGGAATAATACCCAACATATATGTTTAAACACAACTAAAAAGCAGCGGAATGGCCAATGTATCAGTGAATAAAATAAATATTTTAAAGGATCCCAATATACAATTGCTCGCAGTTAAGCAGCGCTTCACCCAGCGCAATATAGTTGCCCATAGCTAACTCACGCTTTACCCAGCGCAATGTAGTTGCCCATAGCTAAATCGCGCTTTACCAAGCACAAAATAGTTGCCCAAAGCTAAATAGCGCTTTATCCAGCACAATCGGTTTGCGTGGAGGTGTGCGCCGCGCCAACCAGCGCACCGTAGGGCAACGTGGAGCAACATAGAGCAAAGTTGCTTAAACAAAGCCACGCCCCCTAACTTGTCTGGACAGTAGTAAAATAAAACGCAATGATAAGGTTTGAACCCAGGACACTGTGAACCATAATCAAAGTATTGAACCACTAAGCCATGACAGCTTAGGTTACACATCCACTGTTAACATATATATAGTAATAAATGTTGGCTTAACCATTGCTAAGCATGTCTGCAGTCAGCCGAGAATATTCAAAAATGGCCAATCACAGAAAAGTGTGGGAAATGCTGCATATTTAAGACACATAGGCGGGAATACTCACCATAACTGATTGTAGCTCCCATCTGCAGTTAGAATGTCTGGTGCTGGAGAGGGTACACGCTTTCGAGCGCAACCCTGGGGCATCGGGGAGTCAAGATATATGGTTTGCCTCCTAGTCCATCGGCATGAGGCTCGACTCCTGCAGGGCCAGTTCCAAGGAACGGAGTATAAGGCGGAGGCTTGGAACCGGTTGGCTCATGAACTCACCAGTGC
Organism: Protopterus annectens; assembly: GCF_019279795.1. Lineage (NCBI taxonomy): Eukaryota > Metazoa > Chordata > Ceratodontiformes > Protopteridae > Protopterus > Protopterus annectens. The sequence continues at coordinate 1,198,084,007 of NC_056726.1, forward strand.
CACAGGCATGCCTCAGACTGGTGAGCAAGTCCATCACCACCATGCAGACCTGAAGAGGTGGAAGCAGGACCTTCTGAACCAGTGGATCTAGGAGGCCCGTCAAATGCGGGATGCCCCACTACTAAGTAGGTAGCCATGGAATGCAATATGTAAGATAAGCTAACATAGTCTAAATAATGGATAGGTATGTCTCAATATCCCTTTATTTACTCCACAGCTGCAGGTGCTCGCACTATGAATCAGCAAGCCTATGCAGATAGGCTGCTAAAGCTGCGCCACCAGGCAGGTTAGTAAATATTCTGCATGTATTGTTACATGATATATGTGAGTGAGCATAAGAAAAGTGTTTAAGCCCAATAATACAGCAATAAAATGTCCTGAGTAAATCCTCTGCATGTACTGTTATATAACAAACGTCAGTGTGCCAGAAATTGAGTGTACTAACCCACCAATCAAGCTAAATAATTCTGGAATACTATCCCTGCATGTATTGTCATAACATATAAGTGAGCAGGCCTGAAAAAGAGTGTTGTAACCTATCAAGAAAGGTATAATATGTCCTGAATATGTCTTCCGTATGCACTGTAATAACAAGAAAAGGAGAGAGCCTGTAGAAAAGAGTGTTCAATGTAATTAATGAAGGTATAAAACTTGGATGTGTCTGTGTCACTTACTTTGAAATGTTGTTGTACCCTTGCAATAATAAATAGTACTGTTGTATTAGGTGCTGTCAACTTACAGTTGTGCAGTCCCATAGGAAGTGGATGAAGGAAGTGGCAGTAGTTGTGAAGTATAAAACATTAATTCCCTGAATAAATCATCTGCATGTACTGTTACATATCATAAGTCAGATAGGCAGGAATAGAGTGTAGTAACCCATGAATAAAGCAAAAACATGTCTGGAATACTATCTCTGCATGCACTGTCATAGATAAAATGTGAGTGAGCCTGTAAAACAGTCTTGTAACCAATCAATAAAGGTATAACATTTCCTGAATAGGTCTACTGTATGCAGTGTAATGTCAAATACAGGAGAGAGCTTGTAGAAAAGAGTTTTAATGTAAATAAGAAAGGTATAATACTTGCAGTGTGTATGTGCCAGTTACTCAGAAATGTTGTTGTACCCTTGCAGTGAAGAAATGTTACTCTGTTGTAGTAAGTGCTGACAACCCCCAGTAGTGCAGTCCCATATAAAGTGGATGAAGGAAGTGCCAGTAGCTGTGAAGTATGCAACAGTCCTAAACAGTTGTGAAATGGCTGACATGCATAGGTAAATCTGGCACAGGAGTAGCCTGTCAAGGTGTTCCCCAGAAATTTTAGTGTGTTACCTGAAAAGTAGGGTTGTGTAGAAAACAAGTGAAAAAGCCATGTGAACACATCCAGATGTGCAGATACATAAACAAGTCAATTTAATACAAGTATGTAGCAGTAACATCTGAATCCTGGATAGTTATCATGTCAGATATAGGCCAGGTATATCATGAAGTAGCAAAACCCATAACGCAATCAAATGCATGTTGCTTAGTGTAAGAATACATGTAGGGGATATACACCTGCAGTCAATAGGAATGTACTGTACAGTTAAAGTACTAATAAGATGTTAATGGAGGTTTCTTTTTACACCCTACTCCATGTGCATAAAGAATGCAATTCCACACCTCAATGGGTATGTCTAATCTCATAACATTTGTTGGGACATATGTCCTATTGTTATAAAAAATCGGCACTTACTTTGATGCATGTCCCCTGTTAAAACACCACAATCTTGGTGGCCTGTTGCCACCAATCATCCCTGCATGCTGTTGGAATGTCCACTGTTGTTTAATACATGCATGTGTTATGCTTGCTGTTCAACTGTTGTAACCCTGGTGTGTTGGGGTAATGGGAATATTACTGCATGCTGTTACAACTAACTTGGAATGCTGTTGTCTATGTTGTAATTAAACACACCTAATCACAGAACGTATGGGAAGGCAGGTCCCAGCGGACCCACCTGTCCCACTTCAGCTGGCAGTTGCACCTGGCACTAGCAGGTCTGGTGCCCAGCCCGGGCCACTCTCCTCTGTAGGTCCTGTGCCACCTTCGAGTGGAAGTGCTGCAGAGGATGGGGCTCCTCCCCTGCAAGCGTGGGTGGAGAAAGGCCTCCTGTCACCCTCTGAAGGGTCCGGGTTGTGGTGTGTAGGGAGATCCAGCGTTTAGTCGCTGATCCCCTATGCCAGCTCGAGGCAAGAGTGGCTCGACTCACGGGTGAGCCTGCCCCTGCTATGCAGCCCCCAGCACAGCAACCCTCGGGTCTTTGAAGGTCCAGTGGTGACTGCCCATGGGTGGGGATTTTAGTCCCACTGTTACCATCTGTGGGCTCATGGGCTTGCAAATTCCAAACATCCGTCCCCGTCAATCGTGTTTACCCACCCCATGTGTCATACTCCGCCCCTGTATGCATCTTGTTTGTCTTGTCTGTTTACCTACCCAACCAACCTCCCCAAATATACCTACTTCCTCTACCTCACTTTCCACTCTCCCCTGAAAAAAAAAAAAAAAAAAGGGGCAATCTGTACCCAAAAAAAAATTATGCCGCATACATAGCTTCCCATTTCACACACATGTCAATTGGACATGTACACTGATAATTCTAATTGGCAGTACAACAAACTATGTTGTCCTCACCCCTCTCTCAGGGGTGGAAGGTTTCAAATTTCACTCCAAATTTTCAACATATACACAGCTGTTGCTGGTAAAGAAATGGGCAGCTATGGACCTTCCCTACACCCGTCCTGCACATCCCGAGCTTGTTTTCCTACTGTCTTTCCCTCTCTGTGCCCCCTTTTTCACCACTTTCATATCTCCCCATTTTCTTTTCTTTCAAAGAAATTAGCGCGGGGGTTAGCGGGAGTAAGCACTTTTAAGCAATAGTAAGTGGGATTAAGCGAGTGTGCGCATGTGTGAGCTTAGCTAAGCATTGCGCAAACCCACGCAAACCCATTTACTACTGCTTAAAAGTGCTTAGTCACTCTATGGCAAGGCCTTTGTCCTGCTGAGCAGCAAAATAAAAAACCTCTGCCAGACTCGAATCCCAGACCATTGACACAATAGACTACATGAATTACAACTAAGCCACAGCAGATATACAAATAACTTGGTTCTGAAATAAATATATCATGCATTACAATGAGGGAATGTAAATGGAAATTAGTAATGGTATAACGCAAACCCTTTTCTGTGGGTCTTTACCAGCAGTGGTTGTGGAATTGCATGACATGACTGTGAAAGAAGAACCAGCCATCCTAGCAGGGAATAATGTTACAGTAGCACCTCACAAACAACACACAGTATCAGACCAGGATAAATACTGGCCACAGGAATACAGTGCAATAACCACATTTGTATGGCAGTTAATTGTGTAAGTGAGAAAAAAGTACATACTCCCATGTATCCTGTGTTAGCATTTGGAGGGGTGCATACATGTCTACACTGAGATGTGTGTACTGGAAGCAGCAACATGCAGGTATGAGTACAACATGCACATAACTGGCTACAACCATAGCATCAGATAAGAGACATATACCAACCTTCAGACTGACACAACGGTGTCCAGAGCAAACAAGAATGGACCCCACCTTTGAAATCTGAAAGGGCTACGCCTACCTAACCTAGCATTTTATAGCAGTGGGCTGCAATCACAATGAGTAATGCAATCACCAAACAGCAGGCTGCATGCAATTACTGAATGGTGGGCAGCAGTTGGTGCAGAGGCTGTCACATGCACAAGTGCAGATACCTAGAAAAGCAGGCTGTACCTGCAGTCCACACATGCAATTATATCATTGTAGGTGTTGTGAGATAGAGAGTGAGAGAGAGAGAGAGACACGGACACAGACTGAGACAGAGACAGAAGAGAGGGAAAAACAGAGACAGAAGGTTAAATAGAGGGCAAAAACCCCAAACAAACCAGCAATAAAAAAAAAAATACAAAACCGTAACACATGGAGCAGGGAAATACAAAGGTAAGGTATGTAATTAAAATGTATGTGCTGGCATGTTGTAGATGTTCCCGAAGAGTACTCTACACACTGCAAATCATCCATGTGTGGCAGCAGTATGTATCTATCTGTATCTGCCCATGTGCATAGGGCAAGGGACATACTGCAACTGTTAGTGAAGGGTGGACAGCAATCTGTCAGTGAATGTTGATATGTGCATATATCCATGTAGGTCATAGTGTGTGGCCTAGAAGACAGCATGCAGTGCGCAGGAGTGGCCTTAGGTCAACTGGTGCCCTAGGCAAAAGGGCCCCATGGTGGCCACTACCACACTTCCTGGTGCCCCCATCCTTGTGTCCACATAAATAGTGGAAAAGCACCCCTGCTAGAGCGGCGCCCTAGGTGGCCGCCCAGTAGGCCTATGCCTAAGGCCAGCTATGATAGTGTTGATATATGTCATGTGGTGGTTAAATGCTGTGGGACAGATTTGTCAGATCTGATGTGTTACAGACAGTGAGGCCTGCTAATGCTACAAAGGCTGAGGACACCCACATGCATTCTGCACAACACTGAGTAATGTAATCACATACCTGTACATCCCACAGCTGTCGCATAAGTGAGATCCCCACCATGAAAGGTGGACTGTACATGTGCCTATATGTACATCCATGTGTACAGCAATGGATGTGTACATGTATGTGTATAGATATGCATATATATATATATATATATATATATATATATATATATATACATACATACATATAGAGTGAGAGAGAGAGAGACAGAGAGACACGGGGTCATATGTACTGCAACAGGTGTGTGGTGAACAAGGCATGGACTGTAGACAAGTGTTGATACTGCAGTGCCATTCCACCTTCCCAAAACAATGTACCCATTAACTAACACATAAGCAGAGATCTACCTAACAGTGAAGGTGTGATAAGGGAAAATGGGACACAGGTGGACAGTAGCCTCCACTTTGATGAAGACAGTGCCACACTACACCTGTAATCTGTCTGTGTGGTATGTGTCATGACAACAGGTGTGTTGTCTATGGAAGTATAGGGTAGAGTTCCCCTCTACACCTCACAATCCCCTGTGTGGTATGTACTTCACATGATAACTACACCAGGTGAACAGGCCACAGACAGACCTCCCAAAGGGTAATACTGTCCTCAAACAGATGCCCTATGCAGACTGACTCACAAAACCACAACTACACTGTATTGCATACTGGCCACACAGAGGTGACTTCTGCTGGACATACAGAGGTATGTCACACCCATAGCTGGGTGACAACCACCATGGCAACATATCACAATCTCTCGGGGTTACACGCTCTACGGCCCTAAACCTTGTCAGCTCACTAAACAGCACATGCTGGAGGGATAGGTTCCCATCTCAGACATATGTCATACACCGGAATAGACCACATAGCAATAGCAAACAAGGCTCCTCCTTAGCAGTTGTTATAAATACCTCTGATGATTGTGTGGGAGATTGTTAATACACCCCAGGAAACACCTCTGTGGTTCAGGTTGGCAGGGGCAAGTGAAATCAAAGTACATGTGTGTCAAAGACCAGGGTAACATATGGCTAGGCTGCCGTAGGCCCTAGGGCCAATAGCATATTACCTACCTATGACACTATGCACTCACACATATACTTAATGCAATAGCTGCTATGTGAGGTTGAACAAGTGTAATGCTGAATGTGTGCAAGGTCTGTAAATGTGTGATAGCTTAGTGTGATGTTGTATCTGACATGGTAGTGCCTATCCTAGCTGTGAGGGCAGCAACTGATGTGCAATGTACTGTTATGCAGACATAGTAGTACGGCATATGATGTGACGTAGTTCTCCGTCTCATTGTAGGCTAAAGAATTCATGTATGTTTAGTGAGTGGTACTGCAGGTGAATCCATCTCCAATATGAACTGTAGTACTACCTGAAGCTGTAAGGCTAAACAGCACAGTATGGTGTGCATTCACATTGCTTGGAAACACTGTCATGTGTGTTTCCTGTAGTCTGCACAGAGGACAGACTGCAGGCATAAGGGTGTGTAAGTAATGGCACACAGCACCATATGGTACACAGGTAATGCTCATCTGTGTTGGCATACAGTGGTGCATTGTATGTTTGCCTGATATGTGTGTGATTATGCCTGTACAATGGCTGCAATCATATGTGTGTTACAGGGTTAACGTGTGTATCCAGCAACATATATAGTCTGTTACAGCAGTATGCCACCTATAATAACAACTGGACACATCTGTTAGCAGGGCTATGGCATCAATGACTAGGGTGTTTGATTGGTACTACTGTACCTGTACTTTATATCCATTGCAATGGATGACATCTCTGTTCGTGCATTGGTGTGATATACACCCCTGTCTTGATGTTGGGCAATGTGTCACAAATAGTGTGTCGGGTACTGTTGTATAGTGGTGTGATATATAGAGTCTGCCAGGCAGTGTTAGTTAGTTGTGGCCTGAGAACCAATAAGTGTTATTGAACGTGTGTAACCACTGACAGACAATAGGATGGTATATATGTTAGTAAAGTGATATCTGTGGGTAAAGGTGCAAAGGGTGCCACAGGACACTCTCACACATATTGTTCATATCTTTTTCAGCCAGATGGCCCACCAACGCAGCTCAGCTTACACAGCGGAAGAGGAAGAGGTGATAGTCAACAGCCTTTTGCAGCAGTACACTATGCTCTTCTCCAGAACCAGCCAGCACCAGCAGGAGCGGACTGCACTGTGGCAGGGACTTGTCAGTCGGGTAAATGACATAGGCATGCATAACTGGACATATGAGCAGGTACGCCATCACTGCAGTGATTTAATTAGACAAGTCCGGCGGCGTGAGTCTGATATCCAAAGACAGCAGCTTGCCACAGGTGGTGGGGTGGCCATTCATCTCCCCTCACCAGAGCAGAGGAGCTGCTCCTAAGCATGGTGGCTCCTGGACAACAGCTACAGCAACCTCTGACATGTGTTGTAATGGAGGCCGGAGCCACCCAGCACATTCACCTGGAGCAAGCAGGTAATATGCTCTATCTGTAGACTACAGTTAACTGTATTGTTAGATTATATGTACGTGAGATGTGTACTGTGTGTTTAGCAGTTCCGCTGCCTACTGTTGTGCAATACAGATAGTTTGTATAATATCCCTACACCTGTGACTGTTGACTGTTGTTGTACTGCAGTTTAGCATACCCACTATAGCAATGCCACAGTTGTGGCCACTGATGAACCCTCTCATATTCTCGTAGGTCCCTCTGGTGTGACGACAGGGCAGCCGATCCATGTTTGTGAGTGTGTTATACCTGCAATGTTGATAATGAAATATGCATGTCATAGGTGAGGTGTAGGCCATGTACACGTAACACACATATGCATAATGCATGCCGTGCATGTTTGCTGTGAGATGTTGCACAGCTCAGTTATGTCAGTAGCTGCCTCAATGACATTCAATACACAGAGCATGACACACAGTTGTGGCAACCCCGTACTGCACATTGGATAGGCATAGTTGCAACACCTGTACACAACATAAGACATTTATCACATGTAGTACACAAAATCATGCTACATATGACATAACCACACACCCGCTGTAAGGTCACACGTCAGTATCCCACATGTCATCCACACACACATGATGTACCTCAGCAGTAGAGGCCTATCATGAGGCTGTGCAACACTCTTCAACACATAACACAGTCATGTTATGCAATGCTCCCTACTGGGCATCTCATACACCCATGTACAAAGTGGCTGTGTAATAATAAATGTATCCACGGCACTGCAGTTCAGGTACAGCATGCTAGGCGGTGGTCTGTCACACAGTAGTAGCCGTGAGTAACCACAAGATGCATGATGATGATGATGGCACATGGTACTACACCCCATCCAGTTACAGTGACCACAGTACTACACATAGCAGTCTTTGATGTGCATCTCATTGTTCTGTGTGTGCAAACATATGCACCTATACACACCATGCATAGCATGTTGTGTGTGTGCTTATATATGCTAGTATACACATTTTGCACAACAGCCGCCATCTGTACAAAGAGTCACATATATTTCCTGGAATGCTATTGGGTGTATAGGTCACCTGACACACATTGGGAATGTGTGGAGTTTAATGTTGCAGTCTTGTAGCATGCCATGTCATGGCTGGCAAAAACTTATGTGCAATATGTCCCACACGCACCATAACCACTGTGCAATGTCCATGTTGTGCATTGGGATTCCTTCATGTCTACATGCACCACTCATCCCATGTCTATACATTGCATGCATTTGCTACACCTGTGCCCACTATTATGTGATATGGACACAGACACTGTCATCATGTGTCACACAGATGACACATGCAGCCATGGTATGTATACCATTGAGTGATGGTGCACATGACATTGCAGAGCAGATAATACTTGCACAACAATGTTGTGTCCATGTACACATTGTGTTCCAGGGTGTAGCCAATCACTGAACAACTACACACATGCATCAAAGCCATGTATAATGTCATTAGATAGGGCTGTCTACACTTGCACTGCATGGTATTGAGCAACACATGGTCTGCCTACTGACACGTGTGTGGTGACTGTTTGCCTTGTGATACTGTCAGCCACCATCACCCACTATTGGGTATGTGTTGGATTGCTGGTGTGTGTGTGTGTGTGTGTGTGTGTGTGTGTGTGTGTGTGTGTGTGTGTGTGTGTGTGTGTGTGTGTGTGTGTGTGTGTGTGTGTGCGTGTGTGTATATATGTGCTGTGGTGAGCAGTGTATTTTTGTGCATGTGTGGATGTGTGCATGTGTGCATGTGTTCATGTGTTCATGTGTGCATGTGTGCATGTGTGCTAACATCATGTACAGATTGTAAAGTGCATTTCCTGTCTTCCTTCCACAGGCGCTGTGTTAGGCGTGGCTGAATGCAGCAGGGAACTTGATGTCACCGTCACTAATAGTGGAGATGATGGGACATGTATTGTGGCACAGGAAGGTCTGACATGGCCTGTTGTTGGTCCACCAATCGACAGTACACAGCGGTCAACTCTATGTGCACACTCATACTGCCAATACATCCCTCGTCACCAATGGCCATAGCTGAGGGACAGCATACAGTTGGCATTGACCAGGAGAGTGTGGTACCTATGGCACGTGCAACCCCTCACAGCAGCCATAGCCAGATTACCGGAATGGTACCATATAGGCGGATGTCCAGGGGTTCTCAGGGGAGCACCACTGGTCATATTGCCCCTTGCAGACGTGCCCCCGGAGGGATTACAACCTCCAGTATGTTCTGGGCTGTAATGCAGGCACAGGCACATATGGAATGGTAAACCCGACAGGGACTAAGGGCACAGAGGGCCCATTACACTGCTATCAATGACAGCATCCATGACCTTGCCGGTGCCATCCGGAATTACACCAAGGTCATTGATAGCCATTGGAGGGAGACATTAGATGTCCTCCACAATGTGTTAGCCATGAGCTAGGACCGTACGGGAAGGATGAGAAGCCAAAGCGGATGCATGCCAGCAACAGCATCAGCTGGCAGTTATCGCGGGCGGACCATGGATCACAGCCGCTCCCGTAGTGACAGTACCAGCCCTAGCAATGCTGGGGCTGGCCTGTCCATTGACCTTCCTACTAGCCCACGTGCATGTGGCGCTGGCCAGTCCCAGCAGGGACATGGGTCCAGTCATCATACCTCTGCCTCTGATGATAGCACCCAGTGAAGGTTGGTACCAGATACTGCCTGTAGCACCCCTGCTAGGCACAGGTACGATGTCCGTGGCCAGAGACAGTGATCTGTACGGCCTAGCAGGTACAGTCTGTGGCTGTCCCACAACCACCTGTATATGGCAGCCACATGGTGGAGTTGTGTACATGTAGACACACACACATTTAGCATACAACTAGGGCTCACACATACACACATACATTACATCAACATTGGCCCATGCAGTACTATTGTCTCTCAGACACACACACACACACACACACACACACACACCCACACACACACACACACACACACACACACACAGACATGCTGATTGGATGGGTCAATGTCGGGCTCTGGCAAACCTACAACACACCCTGTGCATATGATGACACCTGTGCCACCTCCTGTCATCTGTCACATTGATGCAGGAATAGGCTAACATGGTTCTGATGCACAGGGTGACATCATAGCAGTGTAGCAATAGTAGCAGGTTGCCAACAGGAAGGTATACTGATATCCTTGTAGTTATATCTGAGCAGGCATTATGCATCACAGCTCTGATAGTCATTGTAGCATTGTTTACACCAGTGTTAGGTCTAAGCATGTATTGTCCACCCATGTGCCACTTGGCTGAAGTGTACAGTGTTGCCAGCATGTGTTAGTCAGTGGACAGTATGTGTGTGATGTGTGCATTACAAATTAGCAGGTGTACATCTGTGAACATGGTGTGTGTGCACTGCCTGCATATACGTGCATAGTGGACACGTGGGATGTGCGACATACCCTGTTTTACACATTGTTAACATCTCATGGTATCTTTCGATGGTCAGTATGCATTCTACTACAGATATGTACTAACATGGGTACACGTGTGTGTATGACATGGGTTGGCACTATGCTGTGGGTGATACCATTGATATCTGTCAATGATATGCAGTCTGGCAGTATATACACCACCTCAACAGCATGACTATAACCAATCATTAGATGATGTCCTGACAAATGACTCACAGTTGTAGGGAACTCAGTAACAGTTGGATCCTTCCAGTACTATACTATAACAGTAACCAGTGGTATTGACCTCCACATGTTCCTGGGACCACACCTGTGTGGCATAAAGCCCTCTTCGGTACATGCAAACATACTAAGGATATGTCCATCCACATCTGGTAATGCATGCATTGGCCTACACTGCATTCCCCGGATGGGACACATATCCTACACGAGGGTATCATACAGACAGATATCTGTTGTCCAATACATGCTGTATAGCAGTACACCGTCTATGGCATAGTCATCCACATTTACTATACATACTATCCTGACAGTACCACATAGGTGGTAGCCCTGAAAATGTATGTTGGGTACCAATGTGTACAGACAGACACGTGTTATGTAATCTGTCCTTTGGTATCCACATATCCATAGGTATTGTGGGGTCCCTCTGTGTTTCACATAACACATTAGGGGCCTGCATGCATATACACAGGGCTGGTGCGCACCTATCATGACTGTCCATTATTGCCAGTCGTTGTTGTGCATGAACATGTCTGACATATACCCCAGCAATTACCCTCACTCACAGTACTCTACAGTATGTGTCATGGGTGTGTGTGGCAGGGATGTCCTTGGCCACGGATCACTACATTGGCCGGTCTTGACACAGACATACATATGTGGCCTATGATCTGAGAAGCAGCGGCACAATCTGTCGAAGGTTACAAATGTATTCATGTAGTATGCAGGCTTCACACCTATGTACTGATTGAGGTCAAATGTACACAAATCTATTTCACATGCATATACCCGATGTGTGCAATGCACATACTGTTTGAAACATATGTCATACCGTAGTAAAAGCAAAACTCACACTGCATTAATCACCTGTGGCACACACAGCATTTGCAGGATTCAAACCTTTATCTAGCTAGGTTATGACATTAGTGAAATACACATTAGCCCAACGTGCTATTGGCTTTATTGGAAGTATTCTTTTCCAAAGCTCTATTTGCTGGAAGCTGACATCATCACACTTGGCAAAGAGGTATTCACCACTCCTAATGTATTTCCACAGTCTCCAAAAAGGCCACTATTCTCAAAGGCAGTCTCACACACATTCAGCATTTTTAGGATTCAAACCCCTACCTAACTATATTATAATACTGAAGAAATACGCATTAACACAGCAGACTATATGCATCACTGAGTGGCTTTTGTTCTCCTTGAATATTTGTAGGATGCTGACATCATCAGACTTTCCAAAGATGGATGTACCTCTTTTAAAATGTGTTTCCACAGTCTCCAAAAAGGCTACTCCTCTTAAAGGAAACAACACACATACACCCCCCACACACACACTTGGTGTTTGCAGGACTCAAACCCCTCCCCGCCTATATTATGACCTAGTAAGATATGCATTAACACAATGCTATATGCATTACTGGGTGGTTTCTGTTCTCCTTGAATATTTGTAGGATGCTGACATCATCAGACTTTCCAAAGAGGGATGTACCTCTTTTAAAATGTGTTTCCACAGTCTCCAAAAAGGCTACTCCTCTCAAAGGAAATCACACACATACACCCCCCCCCCGCATTAACATGGCATGCTATATGCATTACTGGGTGGTTTCTGTTCTCCTTGAATATTTGTAGGATGCTGACATCATCAGACTTTCCAAAGAGGGATGTACCTCTTTTAAAATGTGTTTCCACAGTCTCCAAAAAGGCTACTCCTCTCAAAGGAAATCACACACATACACACCCCCCACATTAACACGGCATGCTATATGCATTACTGGGTGGTTTCTGTTCTCCTTGAATATTTGTAGGATGCTGACATCATCAGACTTTCCAAAGAGGGATGTACCTCTTTTAAAATGTGTTTCCACAGTCTCCCAAAAGGCTACTCCTCTCAAAGGAAATCACACACACACATACACACCCGCCACCCCACATTAACACGGCACGCTATATGCATTACTGGGTGGTTTCTGTTCTCCTTGAATATTTGTAGGATGCTGACATCATCAGACTTTCCAAAGAGGGATGTACCTCTTTTAAAATGTGTTTCCACAGTCTCCAAAAAGGCTACTCCTCTCAAAGGAAATCACACACATACACACCCACCCCCCACATTAACACGGCATGCTATATGCATTACTGGGTGGTTTCTGTTCTCCTTGAATATTTGTAGGATGCTGACATCATCAGACTTTCCAAAGAGGGATGTACCTCTTTTAAAATGTGTTTCCACAGTCTCCAAAAAGGCTACTCCTCTCAAAGGAAATCACACACATACACCCCCCACACGCATTAACACAGCACGCTATATGCATTACTGGGTGGTTTCTGTTCTCCTTGAATATTTGTAGGATGCTGACATCATCAGACTTTCCAAAGAGGGATGTACCTCTTTTAAAATGTGTTTCCACAGTCTCCAAAAAGGCTACTCCTCTCAAAGGAAATCACACACACACAACCCCCCACATTAACACGGCATGCTATATGCATTACTGGGTGGTTTCTGTTCTCCTTGAATATTTGTAGGATGCTGACATCATCAGACTTTCCAAAGAGGGATGTACCTCTTTTAAAATGTGTTTCCACAGTCTCCAAAAAGGCTACTCCTCTCAAAGGAAATCACACACATACACACACACCCCCGCATTAACACGGCACGCTATATGCATTACTGGGTGGTTTCTGTTCTCCTTGAATATTTGTAGGATGCTGACATCATCAGACTTTCCAAAGAGGGATGTACCTCTTTTAAAATGTGTTTCCACAGTCTCCAAAAAGGCTACTCCTCTCAAAGGAAATCACACACATACACCCCCCCCCCCATTAACACGGCATGCTATATGCATTACTGGGTGGTTTCTGTTCTCCTTGAATATTTGTAGGATGCTGACATCATCAGACTTTCCAAAGAGGGATGTACCTCTTTTAAAATGTGTTTCCACAGTCTCCAAAAGGCTACTCCTCTCAAAGGAAATCACACATAAACACCCCCCCCCACACACATTAACACGGCATGCTATATGCATTACTGGGTGGTTTCTGTTCTCCTTGAATATTTGTAGGATGCTGACATCATCAGACTTTCCAAAGAGGGATGTACCTCTTTTAAAATGTGTTTCCACAGTCTCCAAAAAGGCTACTCCTCTCAAAGGAAATCACACACATACACCCCCCCGCATTAACACGGCATGCTATATGCATTACTGGGTGGTTTCTGTTCTCCTTGAATATTTGTAGGATGCTGACATCATCAGACTTTCCAAAGAGGGATGTACCTCTTTTAAAATGTGTTTCCACAGTCTCCAAAAAGGCTACTCCTCTCAAAGGAAATCACACACATACACACACCACCCGCATTAACACGGCATGCTATATGCATTACTGGGTGGTTTCTGTTCTCCTTGAATATTTGTAGGATGCTGACATCATCAGACTTTCCAAAGAGGGATGTACCTCTTTTAAAATGTGTTTCCACAGTCTCCAAAAAGGCTACTCCTCTCAAAGGAAATCACACACATACACCCCCCCCCACATTAACACGGCATGCTATATGCATTACTGGGTGGTTTCTGTTCTCCTTGAATATTTGTAGGATGCTGACATCATCAGACTTTCCAAAGAGGGATGTACCTCTTTTAAAATGTGTTTCCACAGTCTCCAAAAGGCTACTACTCTCAAAGGAAATCACACACACACCCGCATTAACACGGCACGCTATATGCATTACTGGGTGGTTTCTGTTCTCCTTGAATATTTGTAGGATGCTGACATCATCAGACTTTCCAAAGAGGGATGTACCTCTTTTAAAATGTGTTTCCACAGTCTCCAAAAAGGCTACTCCTCTCAAAGGAAATCACACACACACATACACCCCCCCCGAATTAACACGGCACGCTATATGCATTACTGGGTGGTTTCTGTTCTCCTTGAATATTTGTAGGATGCTGACATCATCAGACTTTCCAAAGAGGGATGTACCTCTTTTAAAATGTGTTACCACAGTCTCCAAAAAGGCCATTCCTCTCAAAGGAAATCACACACATACACACACACCCGCATTAACACGGCATGCTATATGCATTACTGGGTGGTTTCTGTTCTCCTTGAATATTTGTAGGATGCTGACATCATCAGACTTTCCAAAGAGGGATGTACCTCTTTTAAAATGTGTTTCCACAGTCTCCAAAAAGGCTACTCCTCTCAAAGGAAATCACACACATACACACACCCCCCCCCGCATTAACACGGCACGCTATATGCATTACTGGGTGGTTTCTGTTCTCCTTGAATATTTGTAGGATGCTGACATCATCAGACTTTCCAAAGAGGGATGTACCTCTTTTAAAATGTGTTTCCACAGTCTCCAAAAAGGCTACTCCTCTCAAAGGAAATCACACACATACACACCCCCACATTAACACGGCACGCTATATGCATTACTGGGTGGTATCTATTCTCCTTGAATATTTGTAGGATGCTGACATCATCAGACTTCCCAAAGAGGGATGTACCTCTTATAAAATGTGTTTCCACAGTCTCCAAAACGGCTACTCCTCTCAAAGGAAATCATAAACATACACAACACCCCCTGCATTGACACGGCATGCAATATGCATTACTGGGTGGTTTCTGTTCTCACTGAATATTTGTAGGATGCTGACATCATCAGACTTTCCAAAGAGGGATGTACGTCTTTTAAAATGTGTTTATACAGTCTCCAAAAAGGCTACTCCTTTCAAAGGAAATCACCCACATACACACCCGCCACCCCGCATTAACACAGCACGCTATATGCATTACTGGGTGGTTTCTGTTCTCCTTGAATATTTGTAGGATGCTGACATCATCAGACTTTCCAAAGAGGGATGTACCTCTTTTAAAATGTGTTTCCACAGTCTCCAAAAGGCTACTCCTCTCAAAGGAAATCACACACATACACACCCCCCGCATTAACATGGCACGCTATATGCATTACTGGGTGGTTTCTGTTCTCCTTGAATATTTGTAGGATGCTGACATCATCAGACTTTCCAAAGAGGGATGTACCTCTTTTAAAATGTGTTTCCACAGTCTCCAAAAAGGCTACTCCTCTCAAAGGAAATCACACACATACACCCCATTAACACGGCATGCTATATGCATTACTGGGTGGTTTCTGTTCTCCTTGAATATTTGTAGGATGCTGACATCATCAGACTTTCCAAAGAGGGATGTACCTCTTTTAAAATGTGTTTCCACAGTCTCCAAAAAGTCTACTCCTCTCAAAGGAAATCACACACATATACACCCCCCCACACATTAACACGGCACGCTATATGCATTACTGGGTGGTTTCTGTTCTCCTTGAATATTTGTAGGATGCTGACATCATCAGACTTTCCAAAGAGGGATGTACCTCTTTTAAAATGTGTTTCCACAGTCTCCAAAAGGCTACTCCTCTCAAAGGAAATCACACACATACACCCCGCATTAACACGGCATGCTATATGCATTACTGGGTGGTTTCTGTTCTCCTTGAATATTTGTAGGATGCTGACATCATCAGACTTTCCAAAGAGGGATGTACCTCTTTTAAAATGTGTTTCCACAGTCTCCAAAAAGGCTACTCCTCTCAAAGGAAATCACACACATACACACCCCAACATTAACACATACGCTATATGCATTACTGGGTGGTTTCTGTTCTCCTTGAATATTTGTAGGATGCTGACATCATCAGACTTTCCAAAGAGGGATGTACCTCTTTTAAAATGTGTTTCCACAGTCTCCAAAAAGGCTACTCCTCTCAAAGGAAATCACACACATACACACCCCCCGCATTAACACGGCATGCTATATGCATTACTGGGTGGTTTCTGTTCTCCTTGAATATTTGTAGGATGCTGACATCATCAGACTTTCCAAAGAGGGATGTACCTCTTTTAAAATGTGTTTCCACAGTCTCCAAAAAGGCTACTCCTCTCAAAGGAAATCACACATATACACCCCACGCATTAACACGGCATGCTATATGCATTACTGGGTGGTTTCTGTTCTCCTTGAATATTTGTAGGATGCTGACATCATCAGACTTTCCAAAGAGGGATGTACCTCTTTTAAAATGTGTTTCCACAGTCTCCAAAAAGGCTACTCCTCTCAAAGGAAATCACACACATACACCCCCCGCATTAACACGGCACGCTATATGCATTACTGGGTGGTTTCTGTTCTCCTTGAATATTTGTAGGATGCTGACATCATCAGACTTTCCAAAGAGGGATGTACCTCTTTTAAAATGTGTTTCCACAGTCTCCAAAAGGCTACTCCTCTCAAAGGAAATCACACACATACACCCCCACCCGCATTAACACGGCATGCTATATGCATTACTGGGTGGTTTCTGTTCTCCTTGAATATTTGTAGGATGCTGACATCATCAGACTTTCCAAAGAGGGATGTACCTCTTTTAAAATGTGTTTCCACAGTCTCCAAAAAGGCCACTCCTCTCAAAGGAAATCACACACATACACACACCCCGAATTAACACGGCATGCTATATGCATTACTGGGTGGTTTCTGTTCTCCTTGAATATTTGTAGGATGCTGACATCATCAGACTTTCCAAAGAGGGATGTACCTCTTTTAAAATGTGTTTCCACAGTCTCCAAAACGGCTACTCCTCTCAAAGGAAATCACACACATACACCCCATCCCCCGCGTTAACACGGCATGCTATATGCATTACTGGGTGGTTTCTGTTCTCCTTGAATATTTGTAGGATGCTGACATCATCAGACTTTCCAAAGAGGGATGTACCTCTTTTAAAATGTGTTTCCACAGTCTCCAAAAAGGCTACTCCTCTCAAAGGAAATCACACATACACACCCCCCCCCCCCCATTAACACGGCATGCTATATGCATTACTGGGTGGTTTCTGTTCTCCTTGAATATTTGTAGGATGCTGACATCATCAGACTTTCCAAAGAGGGATGTACCTCTTTTAAAATGTGTTTCCACAGTCTCCAAACGGCTACTCCTCTCAAAGGAAATCACACAGATACACCCCCCCGCATTAACACGGCATGCTATATGCATTACTGGGTGGTTTCTGTTCTCCTTGAATATTTGTAGGATGCTGACATCATCAGACTTTCCAAAGAGGGATGTACCTCTTTTAAAATGTGTTTCCACAGTCTCCAAAAAGGCTACTCCTCTCAAAGGAAATCACACACATACACCCCCGCATTAACACGGCATGCTATATGCATTCCTGGGTGGTTTCTGTTCTCCTTGAATATTTGTAGGATGCTGACATCATCAGATGTTCCAAAGAGGGATGTACCTCTTTTAAAATGTGTTTCCACAGTCTCCAGAAAGGCTACTCCTCTCAAAGGAAATCACACACATACACCCCCACGCATTAACACGGCATGCTATATGCATTACTGGGTGGTTTCTGTTCTCCTTGAATATTTGTAGGATGCTGACATCATCAGACTTTCCAAAGAGGGATGTACCTCTTTTAAAATGTGTTTCCACAGTCTCCAAAAGGCTACTCCTCTCAAAGGAAATCACACACATACACACCCCCTCCGCATTAACACGGCACGCTATATGCATTACTGGGTGGTTTCTGTTCTCCTTGAATATTTGTAGGATGCTGACATCATCAGACTTTCCAAAGAGGGATGTACCTCTTTTAAAATGTGTTTCCACAGTCTCCAAAAGGCTACTCCTCTCAAAGGAAATCACACACATACACCCCGCCCCCGCATTAACACGGCATGCTATATGCATTACTGGGTGGTTTCTGTTCTCCTTGAATATTTGTAGGATGCTGACATCATCAGACTTTCCAAAGAGGGATGTACCTCTTTTAAAATGTGTTTCCACAGTCTCCAAAAAGGCTACTCCTCTCAAAGGAAATCACACACATACACACACCCCCACGCATTAACACGGCACGCTCTATGCATTACTGGGTGGTTTCTGTTCTCCTTGAATATTTGTAGGATGCTGACATCATCAGACTTTCCAAAGAGGGATGTACCTCTTTTAAAATGTGTTTCCACAGTCTCCAGAAAGGCTACTCCTCTCAAAGGAAATCACACACATACACACACACCCACCCGCATTAACACGGCATGCTATATGCATTACTGGGTGGTTTCTGTTCTCCTTGAATATTTGTAGGATGCTGACATCATCAGACTTTCCAAAGAGGGATGTACCTCTTTTAAAATGTGTTTCCACAGTCTCCAAAAAGGCTACTCCTTTCAAAGGAAATCACACACATACACACCCCCCACCCCGCATTAACACGGCACGCTATATGCATTACTGGGTGGTTTCTGTTCTCCTTGAATATTTGTAGGATGCTGACATCATCAGACTTTCCAAAGAGGGATGTACCTCTTTTAAAATGTGTTTCCACAGTCTCCAAAAAGGCTACTCCTCTCAAAGGAAATCACACACATACCCCCCCCCCCGCATTAACACGGCATGCTATATGCATTACTGGGTGGTTTCTGTTCTCCTTGAATATTTGTAGGATGCTGACATCATCAGACTTTCCAAAGAGGGATGTACCTCTTTTAAAATGTGTTTCCACAGTCTCCAAAAAGGCTACTCCTCTCAAAGGAAATCACACACACATACACAACCCCCCCCCGCATTAACACGGCATGCTATATGCATTACTGGGTGGTTTCTGTTCTCCTTGAATATTTGTAGGATGCTGACATCATCAGACTTTCCAAAGAGGGATGTACCTCTTTTAAAATGTGTTTCCACAGTCTCCAAAAGGCTACTCCTCTCAAAGGAAATCACACACATACACACCCCCCCGCATTAACACGGCATGCTATATGCATTACTGGGTGGTTTCTGTTCTCCTTGAATATTTGTAGGATGCTGACATCATCAGACTTTCCAAAGAGGGATGTACCTCTTTTAAAATGTGTTTCCACAGTCTCCAAAAGGCTACTCCTCTCAAAGGAAATCACACACATACACACCCCACCCGCATTAACACGGCATGCTATATGCATTACTGGGTGGTTTCTGTTCTCCTTGAATATTTGTAGGATGCTGACATCATCAGACTTTCCAAAGAGGGATGTACCTCTTTTAAAATGTGTTTCCACAGTCTCCAAAAAGGCTACTCCTCTCAAAGGAAATCACACACATACACAACCCCACCGCATTAACACGGCATGCTATATGCATTACTGGGTGGTTTCTGTTCTCCTTGAATATTTGTAGGATGCTGACATCATCAGACTTTCCAAAGAGGGATGTACCTCTTTTAAAATGTGTTTCCACAGTCTCCAAAAAGGCTACTCCTCTCAAAGGAAATCACACACATACACACCCCCGCATTAACACGGCATGCTATATGAATTACTGGGTGGTTTCTGTTCTCATTGAATATTTGTAGGATGCTGACACCATCAGACTTACCAAAGAGGGATGTACCTCTTTTAAAATGTGTTTCCACAGTCATCAAAAAGGCTACTCCTCTCAAAGGAAATCACACACATACAAGCCCCCCTGCATTAACACGGCATGCTATATGCATTACTGGGTGGTTTCTGTTCTCCTTGAATATTTGTAGGATGCTGACATCATCAGACTTTCCAAAGAGGGATGTACCTCTTTTAAAATGTGTTTCCACAGTCTCCAAAAAGGCTACCCCTCCCAAAGGAAATCACACATACACCCCCCACATTAACACGGCATGCTATATGCATTACTGGGTGGTTTCTGTTCTCCTTGAATATTTGTAGGATGCTGACATCATCAGACTTTCCAAAGAGAGATGTACCTCTTTTAGAATGTGTTTCCACAGTCTACAAAAAGGCTACTCCTCTCAAAGGAAATCACACACATACACCCCCCCCTCCCGCATTAACACGGCATGCTATATGCATTACTGGGTGGTTTCTGTTCTCCTTGAATATTTGTAGGATGCTGACATCATCAGACTTTCCAAAGAGGGATGTACCTCTTTTAAAATGTGTTTCCACAGTCTCCAAAAGGGCTACTCTTCTCAAAGGAAATCACACACATACACACCCCCGCATTAACACGGCATGCTATATGCATTACTGGGTGGTTTCTGTTCTCCTTGAATATTTGTAGGATGCTGACATCATCAGACTTTCCAAAGAGGGATGTACCTCTTTTAAAATGTGTATCCACAGTCTCCAAAAAGGCTACTCCTCTCAAAGGAAATCACACACATACACCCCCCCCGCATTAACACGGCATGCTATATGCATTACTGGGTGGTTTCTGTTCTCCTTGAATATTTGTAGGATGCTGACATCATCAGACTTTCCAAAGAGGGATGTACCTCTTTTAAAATGTGTTTCCACAGTCTCCAAAAAGGCTACTCCTCTCAAAGGAAATCACATACACACAACACTCCCCCCCACATTAACACGGCATGCTATATGCATTACTGGGTGGTTTCTGTTCTCCTTGAATATTTGTAGGATGCTGACATCATCAGACTTTCCAAAGAGGGATGTACCTCTTTTAAAATGTGTTTCCACAGTCTCCAAAAAGGCTACTCCTCTCAAAGGAAATCACACATAAACACCCCCCCCCACACATTAACACGGCATGCTATATGCATTACTGGGTGGTTTCTGTTCTCCTTGAATATTTGTAGGATGCTGACATCATCAGACTTTCCAAAGAGGGATGTACCTCTTTTAAAATGTGTTTCCACAGTCTCCAAAAAGGCTACTCCTCTCAAAGGAAATCACACACATACACACCACCCACATTAACACGGCACGCTATATGCATTACTGGGTGGTTTCTGTTCTCCTTGAATATTTGTAGGATGCTGACATCATCAGACTTTCCAAAGAGGGATGTACCTCTTTTAAAATGTGTTTCCACAGTCTCCAAAAAGGCTACTCCTCTCAAAGGAAATCACACACATACACACCCCCCCGCATTAACACGGCATGCTATATGCATTACTGGGTGGTTTCTGTTCTCCTTGAATATTTGTAGGATGCTGACATCATCAGACTTTCCAAAGAGGGATGTACCTCTTTTAAAATGTGTTTCCACAGTCTCCAAAAAGGCTACTCCTCTCAAAGGAAATCACACACATACACACCCCCCACCCCGCATTAACACGGCACGCTATATGCATTACTGGGTGGTTTCTGTTCTCCTTGAATATTTGTAGGATGCTGACATCATCAGACTTTCCAAAGAGGGATGTACCTCTTTTAAAATGTGTTTCCACAGTCTCCAAAAAGGCTACTCCTCTCAAAGGAAATCACACACATACACACCCGCATTAACACGGCATGCTATATGCATTACTGGGTGGTTTCTGTTCTCCTTGAATATTTGTAGGATGCTGACATCATCAGACTTTCCAAAGAGGGATGTACCTCTTTTAAAATGTGTTTCCACAGTCTCCAAAAGGCTACTCCTCTCAAAGGAAATCACACACATACACCCCCCCACATTAACACGGCATGCTATATGCATTACTGGGTGGTTTCTGTTCTCCTTGAATATTTGTAGGATGCTGACATCATCAGACTTTCCAAAGAGGGATGTACCTCTTTTAAAATGTGTTTCCACAGTCTCCAAAAAGGCTACTCCTCTCAAAGGAAATCACACACACATACACACCCCTCCGCATTAACACGGCATGCTATATGCATTACTGGGTGGTTTCTGTTCTCCTTGAATATTTGTAGGATGCTGACATCATCAGACTTTCCAAAGAGGGATGTACCTCTTTTAAAATGTGTTTCCACAGTCTCCAAAAGGCTACTCCTCTCAAAGGAAATCACACACATACACACCCCACATTAACACGGCATGCTATATGCATTACTGGGTGGTTTCTGTTCTCCTTGAATATTTGTAGGATGCTGACATCATCAGACTTTCCAAAGAGGGATGTACCTCTTTTAAAATGTGTTTCCACAGTCTCCAAAAGGCTACTCCTCTCAAAGGAAATCACACACACACACACACCCCCCGCATTAACACGGCACGCTATATGCATTACTGGGTGGTTTCTGTTCTCCTTGAATATTTGTAGGATGCTGACATCATCAGACTTTCCAAAGAGGGATGTACCTCTTTTAAAATGTGTTTCCACAGTCTCCAAAAGGGCTACTCTTCTCAAAGAGAAAGCACACACATACCCCCCCCACACACAACCCTACCTGACTATGCTATATGCATTACTGGGTGGTTTCTGTTCTCCTTGAATATTTGTAGGATGCTGACATCATCAGACTTTCCAAAGAGGGATGTACCTCTTTTAAAATGTGTTTCCACAGTCTCCAAAAAGGCTACTCCTCTCAAAGGAAATCACACACACACACATACACACCCCCCCCCCGAATTAACACGGCACGCTATATGCATTACTGGGTGGTTTCTGTTCTCCTTGAATATTTGTACGATGCTGACATCATCAGACTTTCCAAAGATGGATGTACCTCTTTTAAAATGTGTTTCCACAGACTCCAAGAAGGCCATTCCTCTCAAAGGAAATCAGACACATACACACCCCCCCACACATTAACACGGCATGCTATATGCACTACTGGGTGGTTTCTGTTCACCTTGAATATTTGTAGGATGCTGACATCATCAGACTTTCCAAAGAGGGATGTACCTCTTTTAAAATGTGTTTCCACAGTCTCCAAAAAGGCTACTCCTCAAAGGAAATCACACACATACACAACCACCCCGCCCCGCATTAACACGGCACGCTATATGCATTACTGGGTGGTTTCTGTTCTCCTTGAATATTTGTAGGATGCTGACATCATCAGACTTTCCAAAGAGGGATGTACCTCTTTTAAAATGTGTTTCCACAGTCTCCAAAAAGGCTACTCCTCTCAAAGGAAATCACACACATACACACCCCCACCCGCATTAACACGGCACGCTATATGCATTACTGGGTGGTTTCTGTTCTCCTTGAATATTTGTAGGATGCTGACATCATCAGACTTTCCAAAGAGGGATGTACCTCTTTTAAAATGTGTTTCCACAGTCTCCAAAAGGCTACTCCTCTCAAAGGAAATCACACACATACACACACCCCGCATTAACACGGCACGCTATATGCATTACTGGGTGGTTTCTGTTCTCCTTGAATATTTGTAGGATGCTGACATCATCAGACTTTCCAAAGAGGGATGTACCTCTTTTAAAATGTGTTTCCACAGTCTCCAAAAAGGCTACTCCTCTCAAAGGAAATCACACACACACACACCCACATGACATTAATATGCATTACTGGCTGGTTTCTGTTCTCCTTGAATATTTGTAGGATGCTGACATCATCAGACTTTCCAAAGAGGGATGTACCTCTTTTAAAATGTGTTTCCACAGTCTCCAAAAAGGCTACTCCTCTCAAAGGAAATCACACACATACACACCCCCCACCCGCATTAACACGGCACGCTATATGCATTACTGGGTGGTTTCTGTTCTCCTTGAATATTTGTAGGATGCTGACATCATCAGACTTTCCAAAGAGGGATGTACCTCTTTTAAAATGTGTTTCCACAGTCTCCAAAAGGCTACTCCTCTCAAAGGAAATCACACACATACACCCCCCACACACATTAACACGGCATGCTATATGCATTACTGGGTGGTTTCTGTTCTCCTTGAATATTTGTAGGATGCTGACATCATCAGACTTTCCAAAGAGGGATGTACCTCTTTTAAAATGTGTTTCCACAGTCTCCAAAAAGGCTACTCCTCTCAAAGGAAATCACACACATACACACAACCCCACCCCCCGCATTAACACGGCATGCTATATGCATTACTGGGTGGTTTCTGTTCTCCTTGAATATTTGTAGGATGCTGACATCATCAGACTTTCCAAAGAGGGATGTACCTCTTTTAAAATGTGTTTCCACAATCTCCAAAAAGGCTACTCTTCTCAAAGGAAATCACACACATATACACCCCCCCCCCGCATTAACACGGAACACTATATGCATTACTGGGTGGTTTCTATTCTCCTTGAATATTTGTAGGATGCTGACATCATCAGACTTTCCAAAGAGGGATGTACCTCTTTTAAAATGTGTTTCCACAGTCTCCACAAAGGCTACTCCACTCAAAGGAAATCACACACATTCACACAACCCCACCCCCCACATTAACACGGCATGCTATATGCATTACTGGGTGGTTTCTGTTCTCCTTGAATATTTGTAGGATGCTGACATCATCAGACTTTCCAAAGAGGGATGTACCTCTTTTAAAATGTGTTTCCACAGTCTCCAAAAAGGCTACTCCTCTCAAAGGAAATCACACACATACACACCCCCGCATTAACACGGCATGCTATATGCATTACTGGGTGGTTTCTGTTCTCCTTGAATATTTGTAGGATGCTGACATCATCAGACTTTCCAAAGAGGGATGTACCTCTTTTAAAATGTGTTTCCACAGTCTCCAAAAAGGCTACTCCTCTCAAAGGAAATCACACACATATACACCCCCGCATTAACACGGCATGCTATATGCATTACTGGGTGGTTTCTGTTCTCCTTGAATATTTGTAGGATGCTGACATCATCAGACTTTCCAAAGAGGGATGTACCTCTTTTAAAATGTGTTTCCACAGTCTCCAAAAAGGCTACTCCTCTCAAAGGAAATCACACACATACACCCCCCACCCGCATTAACACAGCACGCTATATGCATTACTGGGTGGTTTCTGTTCTCCTTGAATATTTGTAGGATGCTGACATCATCAGACTTTGCAAAGAGGGATGTACCTCTTTTAAAATGTGTTTCCACAGTCCCCAAAAAGCCTACTCCTCCCAAAGGATTTCACACACATACACACCCCCCAACCGCATTAACACGGCACGCTATATGCATTACTGGGTGGTTTCTGTTCTCCTTGAATATTTGTAGGATGCTGACATCATCAGACTTTCCAAAGAGGGATGTACCTCTTTTAAAATGTGTTTCCACAGTCTCCAAAAAGGCTACTCCTCTCAAAGGAAATCACACACATACACACCCCCCCCCCTGCATTAACACGGCATGTTATATGCATCATTAGGTGGCTTCTATTCTCCTTGAATATTTGTAGGATGCTGACAGCATCAGACTTTCCAAAGAGGGATGTACCTCTTTTAAAATGTGTTTCCACAATCTCCAAAAAGGCTACTCCTCTCAAAGGAAATCACACACATATACACCCTCCCACACATTAACACAGCACGCTATATGCATTACTGGGTGGTTTCTGTTCTCCTTGAATATTTGTAGGATGCTGACATCATCAGACTTTCCAAAGAGGGATGTACCTCTTTTAAAATGTGTTTCCACAATCTCCAAAAAGGCTACTCCTCTCAAAGGAAATTACCCACATATACACCCCCAAAGAGGGATGTACCTCTTTTAAAATGTGTTTCCACAATCTCCAAAAAGGCTACTCCTCTCAAAGGAAATTACCCACATATACACCCCTATATGCATTACTGGGTGGTTTCTGTTCTCCTTGAATATTTGTAGGATGCTGACATCATCAGACTTCATAAAGAGGGATGTACCTCTTTTAAAATGTGTTTCCACAGTCTCCAAAAAGGCTACTCCTCTCAAAGGAAATCACACACATACACACCCCATTAACACGGCATGCTATATGCATTACTGGGTGGTTTCTGTTCTCCTTGAATATTTGTAGGATGCTGACATCATCAGACTTTCCAAAGAGGGATGTACCTCTTTTAAAATGTGTTTCCACAGTCTCCAAAAAGGCTACTCCTCTCAAAGGAAATCACACACATATACACACACCCCCCCCGGATGTACCTCTTTTAAAATGCTATATGCATTACTGGGTGGTTTCTGTTCTCCTTGAATATTTGTAGGATGCTGACATCATCAGACTTTCCAAAGAGGGATGTACCTCTTTTAAAATGTGTTTCCACAGTCTCCAAAAGGCTACTCCTCTCAAAGGAAATTCCACACATATACATACACCCCATTAACAGGCATGCTATATGCATTACTGGGTGGTTTCTGTTCTCCTTGAATATTTGTAGGATGCTGACATCATCAGACTTTCCAAAGAGGGATGTACCTCTTTTAAAATGTGTTTCCACAATCTCCAAAAAGGCTACTCCTCTCAAAGGAGATTACCCACATATACACCCCCCCCCACCACACAGACACTTGGTGTTTGCAGGACTCAAGCCCCTACTTGACTATGTTATGGCACTAGTGAAATACGCATTAACACAACACACCATTTGGTTTATTAGGAGCCTTCATTTTGAAAACTCTATTTGTAGGATGCTGACATCATCACACTTGGCAAAGAGGTATTCACCACTCCTAATGTATTTCCACAGTCTCCAAAAAGGCCACGTTTCTCAAAGGCAATCTCACACTCACTCATCATTTGCAGGATTCAAACCCCTACTTAACTATGTTATGATATTAGAGAAATACACATTAACACGGCACGCTATATGCATTACTGGGTGGTTTCTGTTCTCCTTGAATATTTGTAGGATGCTGACATCATCAGACTTTCCAAAGAGGGATGTACCTCTTTTAAAATGTGTTTCCACAGTCTCCAAAAAGGCTACTCCTCTCAAAGGAAATCCCACACATACACACCCCCCACACACACGCATTAACACGGAACACTATATGCATTACTGGGTGGTTTCTATTCTCCTTGAATATTTGTAGGATGCTGACATCATCAGACTTTCCAAAGAGGGATGTACCTCTTTTAAAATGTGTTTCCACAGTCTCCAAAAAGGCCACGCTTCTCAAAGGCAATCTCACACACACTCATCATTCAAACCCCTACCTAACTATGTTATGATACTAAAGAGATGCACATTAACACGGCATGCTATATGTCTGACTGGGTGTTTTTTGTTCTCCTTGAATATTTGTAGGATGCTGACATCATCAGACTTTCCAAAGAGGGATGTACCTCTTTTAAAATGTGTTTCCACAGTCTCCAAAAAGGCTACTCCTCTGAAAGGAAATCACACACATACACACACCCCCACACACACAAACCCCTACCTGACTAGTGCATTAACACGGCATGCTATATGCATTACTGGGTGGTTTCTGTTCTCCTTGAATATTTGTAGAATGCTGACATCATCAGACTTTCCAAAGAGGGCTGTACCTCTTTTAAAATGTATTTCTACAGTCTCCAAAAAGGCCATTCTTCTCAAAGGAAGACTTACACACACACACATTCAGAGGATTCCAACCCCTACCTAACTATGTTATGATACTGGAGAGATACTCATTAATACGGCACGCTATATGCATTACTCAGTGGTTTCTGTTCTCCTTGAATATTTGTAGGATGCTGACATCATCAGACTTTCCAAAGAGGTATGTACCTCTTTTAAAATGTGTTTCCGCAGTCTCCAAAAAGGCTACACTTTTCAAAGGAAATCACACACATACACACCTCTCCACGTATACACTTGGCACACATTAACATGACGTGCTAAATGCATTACTGGGTGGTTTCTGTTTTCCTTGAATATTTGTAGGATGCTGACATCATCAGACTTTCCAAAGAGGGATGTACCTCTTTTAAAATGTATTTCCACAGTCTCCAAAAAGGCCACTCTTCTCAAAGGCAGTCTCATACACACACATTCAGCATTTGCAGCATGCAAACCCCTACCTAACTATGTTATGATATTGGAGAGATACGCATTAACATGGCACACTATATGCATTACTGGGTGGTGTCTGTTCTCCTTGAATATTTGTAGGATGTTGACATCATCAGACTTTCCAAAGAGGGATGTACCGCTTTTAAAATGTGTTTCCACAGTCTCGAAAAGGGCTATTTCTCTCAAAAGAAATCACACACACTTGGCGTTTGCAGGATTTAAACCCCTACCTATGCATTAACACTACGTGCTTTTTGCATTATTGGGTGGTTTCTGTTCTCCTTGAAGCTCTATTTGTATGATGCTGTCATCATCAGACTTTACAAAGAGGGATGTACCACTTTTAAAATGTATTTCCACAGTCTCCAAAAAGGCCACTCCTCTCAAAGGCAGTTTCATACACACCCATTTACAGGATTCAAACCTCTACTTAATTATGATACTGAAGAGATGCTCATTAACACGACATGCTATATGCATTACTAGGTGATTTTTGTTCTCCTTGAATATTTGTAGGATGCTGACATCATCAGACGTTCCAAAGAGGGATGTACCTCTTTTAAAATGTGCTTCCACAGTCTCCTTCTCTCAATGGAAATTACACACATACATGCCCTCCCACACACACTTGGCGTTTGTAGGACACAAACCCCTACTTAATTACGTTATGACAATAGTGAGACACACATTAACATGACATGCTATTTGCTTTACTGGGAGCGCTCAATTCCAAAGCTCTATTTCTAGGATGTTGACATCATCACAATTGGCAAAGAGGTATTCACCACTTCTAATGTATTTCCACAGTCTCCAAAAAGGCCACTCCTCTCAAAGGCAGCGTTACTATTTGCAGGATTCACTCCCCTATCTAACTATGTTATGATACTGGAGAAATACGCATTAACACGGCATGCAATATGCATTACGGGGTGGTTTTTGTTCTCCTTGAATATTTGTAGGATGCTGACATCATCAGACTTTCCAAGGAGGGATGTACCTCTTTTAAAATGTGTTTCCACAGTCTCCAAAAAGGCTACTCTTTTCAAAGGAAATCATACACAACCCCACTCGGCTTTTACAAGATTCAAACCCCTACCTGATGATGTTATGAAATTAGTAAGATATGCATTAACATGACACGTTATTTGCTTTACTGGGAGCATTCAGTTCCAAAGCTCTATTTGTAGGACGCTGACATCATCACACTTGGCAAAGAGGTATTCATCACTCCTAATGTATTTCCACAGTCTCCAAAAAGACAACTTCTCGCATAGGGAGTCTCACACACATTCACAGGATTTAAACTCCTACCTTACTAGGTTGCAATACTGGAGAAATACGCATTAACATGGCATGCTATATGCATTTCTGGGTGGTTTCTATTCTCCTCGAATATTTGTAGGATGCTGACATCATCAGACTTTCCAGAGAGGGATGCACCTCTTTTAAAATGTGTTTCCACAGTCTCCAAAAAAGCTACTTTTCTCAAAGGAAGTCACACACATACACCCCCCCCCCCACCACACATACACTTAAAATTAGCAGGACTCAAACCCCTACCGGACTGTGTTATGACACTAGTGAGATAAACATTAACACAACATGCTATTTGCTTTACTGGGAGCATTCATTTCCAAAGCTCTATTTGTAGGCTGCTGACATCATCACACTTGGCAAAGAGGTACTCACCACTCTTAATGTGTTTCCACAGTCTCCAAACAGGCCACTTCTCTCAAAGCCAGTCTCACACACACATATACACTTAGCAATTGCAAGATTCAAACCCCTATCTAACTATGTTATGATATTAGTGAGATATGCATTAACACGACACGCTCTATGCTTTACTGTGTGGTTTCTATTCACATGCTATGTTTGTAGGTTGCTGACATCATCAGACTGGATATGGTAATGTGTGTGCACTTAGTGTTATGCAATCCTACGAATTAATCTTGTGGATCAGCAGGTGTGAACATCTTGAACAGGAATACACAATTCGTACCTGGTGTGATCTATCTGTGGACATATTACCATTCCTTCATATGACAATACATATTCATGCACGGATTGTAGGTTTTGTGGATACCACAGGTATCTGTGATGTTGGTAAAGGGCTATTCAAAGTCTATGTGGGACCTGTGTTGCTCCTGTCAGTGATGTTTGCCCTGGGTGGCTGCCTTGCAGGATATCTAGCAGGTTTGGGGAACATGATGTGCTCATTAACATACCACAGAAGTTTGTGTTGTGTGTTTGTCGGTTTACAATATCTCTGTTCCTGACTGCAATCATGATGGACTCCATGGACTAGCATTTTGGACTTCATAGGCTTATAGGAATATAGTTCCCATGGTGTGTTGTGCACCAACACTTGTGGGGTGTGCCACATGTTGCTGTAACACATTCAACGGTGTAAGATCCTGTAGAGAGTGTGAGGCTCAACAGACTGTTCGGGTGCAGTGTCTGTTTGTCCTGTTGTTCACTTATGACACATATGGGGAAACAATGTTATCCACGTGATGGGATTCATTTGGCATTGGGAGGACCAGTTTACACATTCTACATGTGAAATCTCCTGGTATGATGTTAGGGCCTTTTGTCACTGGGAGGTGGGTATGTATGTATGGGCCTGTCTGACAGGATGTTGACATTGTCAGTCAGGTACAGTTGACCCTGACTCAGGACATATATGACTGTACATTGATATTTCTGACATAGCTGAAAGAGGTGTAATGTTTCTGTCTGCACTCCTTTGCAGATTATCTTTCCACAGCAACAACAAACATGAACACTAAAACCCTGTTATACTCTTTTACACACTTGACACACTACTGATCCTTTGTGATCAGTCGACAGTGTATGTCATCATCATATCCTGGTATGTCCAAAGGTCGGTTTTGTGTGTACTCTCCAGTCCAGCTGGTGCATATTGGAATTCTGGCGCATTGTTACAACTGCCTTATGTACACAGGTAACACTGTCCTCCTACCAACAAACTCAGATATCTGTGAGAGGTGCAACTGTATAGACAGACAGCAGGCTGAGCTCTCCCAAGCCAAGACTGGCACAGTCTATCGGGTGGTGAAGGTAACCACACACACCACAAATACAGTCACACATGCACCTATGACAACAGCAAACCGTATAGATTGACACACAATGACATACTTGGAGCATCTAAATATACTCTGCCTAAGCAGCTGAGACATCCAAAGCAGACACACAAACAACAGCTAACACACAACCATACACACATATCATCACATAGTTCACAAAGTCATTGGGCCACACAGTCACTGCCCTTAGGCCTACACAACACACCTCATACACTTGTATTAGGTGAGTGTAATTGTCCGTCAAACTGACATCCCACTCACCAGGCTGAACAAGGTGAAGGTCACTTTGTGCTGTGTGTCGGGTGCCAGGATATGCCACATGACACATGCACTGTTGTCAATCCACTGCAAGTACAAATATGGCTCCATCATTGACCATTCTGGTGTGTAGACCCTCAGACGTTCCTCCCTGGACTACATGACAAGAGACATAGAGAGGCTCTCTGATCATGTAGCCCAGGACAGTATGACCCTGACCTTGTGTAGCATCTTACCCTCACCAAGTACTATGTCACAGTATACAGATGACATGATCAGTTTTAACAGTTGCCTAACATATTGTTGTCATTCACAGGGGATCCAGTGTCTGTCAGCCTGGGATTACATGCTCAACATGCCATGTACATTCGCTATGGACACTATGCACCTGTCACCCCTAGGCTTTCACAGACTGCCTTAGGCTCTTGACACACACATAGTGGCTGTTTGAAGCGAGGGTCAGAATACATAACCACAGCCATAGATGTTACAGGGTATAGGAAACGGAGAGTGATGGTGCTCAACAACTGATGTCTAACCCTCAGAATGCATGCACTCAGGACTCACATCAGTATGGAATCTGTCGATATATGTGCAGTAACAAACTCCTGGTTCAGGCTCACAAAAGCACAGCAGCACTAACAGGTTTTACATCATACCATGGTTTTCAGACACAAGACTCAGACCGGACAACAACAATAGGGGTGGAATCCATATACATCATTCATACACACACCTCCAGGTTGGTAGCAGTACACAAAGCATTGGGGAATGTACATGTGCAACTGAGAGTGGGCAAAACTGCATTTAAGTTTGTAGACTGTTACAGACCACACTCCCAAACATGGGCACAACAGTCGTTATTCCTGGGAACATTGGGGAATGTGAAGGTCTCACCAAACACCATTATATTGTGTGACTTCAAATACACAAACATTGACTGGGTATACTACTCAAGCAGTGACACCCTTGCACAACAGTTGCTAAGATTGTTACACTTAAATGCTAGGGCAGACCTGGTCACCACACCCACAGGGGTTAAACATGTGGTACCTGATCATCACCCACATGGGGACTCTATGTTCCACAACAGAGGTATACCTGTAATTGTTAAGGTCAGAACCTACATTCATCTCACTAGACATACATGTCCCATACACACACACATCCTATGTGTTCTCAGTGACATACTTCACATGAGCAAATGTCACACTTGTACAAACTGAGGTGGTATCCCTCAATGACCCTGGGACAGTGTTAATTACGGCTCAGACAACTTCATACTTTACAAGCACATTCTATGGACAACTACTGGAATTCATGGATCATGCTATCCCAGATAACTACAAGACTCATTCCTTCAAAGGCAGGGGACCTGTCTACTGGACCACGGCCATTACTGAGCTATACAGGGACAGGAGGAGGCTACTGCATTATAGAGCACAATCACAATCTGGAAGGCATCTCTGATCAGTACTATGGTATAGCTACGATCAGTTGTTGATTCATTTAAGGCCCACTTCTAACGGACACTTGCAACAGACACTATGGACAATCACAAGGCCTTATTTAGTTATGTCAGGGACCTGGGTGGGAACTCACAGATATGCTGTGAGTTACTGCATAATTACAAATGATACAGTGAACACACTGACATTGCGAACATCCTGGACAACAGGTTCAGTGGGAATGTTTCCCCACCATCCCCCCTGCAGTGCACATGTCCATCACAAGAGGGTGTTGCCTCCCTGACATCACAGATGAACATGTGTGTGCTGCCCTCTCCATAGCAGACAACACAGCATCAGTGGGACCAGATAGTGTCCAAGACTGTGGCATACACAAGATTCATTGCAAACTTCACACTCACATTATGTCACTGTTCAATATCACAGTTACTACAGGATGTGTACCCATGGAATGGCGTACAGCTATGGTGTACCCGCTACACAGTGCTGGTGCCACAAGGGACCCTGGACATTATCACAATATATGCCTACTATCCTGGTCTGCTATCATCATGGAACACATACACATACACATTGTGAGCCTACAGACACTGGATCCTACACAATTTGGTGTTGTTGTGGGCATATCTTGCCTCTTGCAGATGTTTGATGTCTTTAAACAGTTAACAGGTCCATAGACTTACACAGGGTTGTCCACACAGCCTACCTGGAGCTCGCACACCACTTCTACACAATACCCCACTTGGCCTTTACACATTAGATCACCGGATTCAATATCTACACATATGTCACAAGGTGGATTGCTAACTGGATCATGGATAGCACACACATGATCAGTATTGCAGGTGCCATGTCTGACTATACACCAGTTACACGTGGCATCCCTCAGGGCTCAGCCCTGGGACCTCTCTTGTTCTGTATATATTTCTGATACATACTGGCTAACACAGGAGAAATATGGATGACCATGTTTGCAGATGACTGCAAACTGTGTGCCATATTTGACTCCACAGCTGGCACAAGCATCCTCAGAAAGGTCTCACAGAGATGGATGACTGGTGCCAGAGCCATGGCCTACAGCTACCTTACTTTAGATGCATAGTCATCACCTTTGGTAGTAACATCGTGCACACACATTACCACATAGGTGATGATACATCATGTACAGTTTGTGTGGTTTGTGATTTGGGGACATGAATACTTAGTACTCTTGTCTTTGACATTCACGTTGCCAATGTTGTTGGACAAACCTTCTATTTGGGCAACCTTATCCCATACAGTTTTACATCCTGATCAGGTGGGGTCATTGTGACCCTGTAGTTATCTGGCACATGCTTGGATACAATGGACCATTTTGGGGGTACCTTACCCAACACCTGCAGCAACTGGAATGTACACAGATTTACATAACCAAGTGGATCTAGGGACTCACACAGATGGTATGCACAGTTTGGCTATGGTCACCCCAGCTCTCCTCAGTTGCTTACTGCCTACCTGGATGCAGTCTGTGCCTTTTGTTTGATGCCATGTCCATCACAGCATTGATGGACAGGCTCCACATGAGGATACCAAAGTCCCTTACAGCTACATGCTCCAGGGACAGGTACATGAGCAATGATGTTAATAGGACATGCTGGAGGGGCATATTACCATCACAGAGGCTCCACTCACTCGGGAATGTGATCACAGTACCACATATGCACAGACCCACACTGACCACCTACAGGTGACATCTTCACAGGTGGAAGGGTGATCATATGTTTAGCCCTGGGATATGTTATAGGTCCTTGCTAGACAGAGGCAGAATGAAATGAACATATGTGAGATATCTTGTGTGACCTACTATCGACAGGCACAGTCTACTGATCTAGCATGATTGCAGAATACAAACACACTGTTGCTAGGCTTCTACATACCATAGGGCAGATAGCCTAGTGTCAACCTCTGAACCTATGCTAATGTTCGGGATGCACATTGTTCAGTGATGGTACTGAATGCAGGTTTTGTTTCTTCTTTGCTTTACCACTTCCTATGAACAACCTAGGTTTTTGCATAAAATATTTTATTGTGACAGTATTTCACTATTTTATATTGTGTCTGTTGTCATATCACTGTGTGCACATGGTGGATTGGTGAATAGTGCGACGTTCCTGCGTTGACACTTGCAACTGAGGGATATGTGTGGCCCACTGCTGTACTCAAACTTGACCTAAGTGTGTGAGTATGCCCTGTTCAGACTTTCAGTGTTTTGTTGCCTGACATTTGTCTCATAGTTTCAAGTGTGTGAGCATGCCCAGTGTGACCTTGCAGTATGTTGCTGTCTGAGGTCCACTACATTTGTTGATGTGTGTGAACATTACCAATATTAACATTTATACTATATGTGTGTTGAATATCAGGTTCTATTATTACTGCAGGCCTCACCTTTGTGTCTTAACTTGACAGGGATTATGCTATGCATGCAAGGTTTCCATTAGATACTTAGCATTGACTTATCAACATTTTTTCATACAGGCTGACCATTGACATACTGTCATGGTTTAGTGGTTCTGAACTCCGACTATAGTGCACTGTATCCTGGGTTTGAGGGCTATCACTGCTTCATTTTCTCATACATGCCAGAACAGACTGCTTCAAGAAAAGTGAAGCAAATATGAACTTGTTAACCTGCTTTTGATGAACTATACCCACATTTGACCAGACTTGCACAACATTGCTCAATGTTGCCCAGCATTGCTGGACAGTGCACAATATTGCTGAACATTGCCTGTAGTTGTGCTACTTAGTGTATGCAATTTTGTTTACATATACTAAATAGTGGTGAGAGCTGTTTAGCAGTGCTTTATATTGCTTAACACATAGCAATGATGCCTCAGGTGGTGCTGCAGGGATTCCTATGTCAGATGCACATTTTACACTCCCTATACATGTTTGTTAACAGGTAGTGTCAAGTTAGGCATCGTTTTTACTGTATATGCGAGTCGGAGAGAGGTATCATTTCCAGGGTTCCTACTGAGCCAGTGTATATGCTATGCATTGCCTCTTTGCCAAGGCCAAAGCATACTGGGCATGCCTCCTTCTGCCTACTGGGGCAGGCTCAGGTTGTTCCTCCTCCGAGTCACGCTCTGCCTGTGATGGCCTTGGCAATGGTGGGGGGCTCTTGTGCCCGGCCCTATGCTGCTTCTGCTGCAGCTGTTTTCACAGGATCATATTGTGTAGCATGGCACATACCATGACTATTTGGGTACATGTAGTTGGTGAGTACTGCAAGGCTCCACCAGATGTGTCCAGGCACCAGAACCATGACTTGAGCAGCCCAAACACACGCTCAATTACATTTCGTGTTTGTGCGTGTGCCTCATTATGGTGTTCCTGTTCAGGTGTGTGTGCATTTCTGATGGGTGTCATCAGCCACAGCTCGAGTGCATATCCTGCATCCCCCACTAGGTGACCATGAGGGATGTCTCCATTGGCAAATATCTGGTACAGCTTTGTCAGATGCCAGATATGGGAGTCATGGTAGCTTCAAGGGCAGACAGCACACACATTCATTATTATGCCCAGGGCATCACACACAACCTGGCAGTTGATGGAGGGGTAACCCTTGCGGTTATAGTAGACCCTACCCCACTCACCGGCTGGTGCTTTGATGCGAATGTGCGTGCAGTCTATTGCACCCACTACCTTAGGGTATTCCACTATTTGCTGGAAGAGACGCATATTGCTGGCCAATACCTCACGGGAATTGGGGAAATATACATGCTCACCGACATGTGCTGCCATGGCATTCAGGAACTGGTGCAGTACCCTAGATGCTGATACCTGTGAAATCCCCATCATATCACCAGTTGGTCTCTGGAAGGTTCCCATTGCTAATATTCTTAGGCCAACACATACCTTGGTTTCCACTGGGATGGGTTCCCCTCTGTTGGTTCTGTGTGTGAGGTGTGGCCTGCACAGCTCAACAATTTGCTGCATGAGGTCTCTGTCCACTAGATAGCGCTCCACTATCTCCAGCTCATGTAGCCCCTGGTATGTTACCCTAGGCCTGTACACTCTTCTCCGTCTCCTCACTGTGGGTTGCTCAGCAGCATTTGCATTGTCACCACCCTCAGCATGTTGCATATGTCACCTTATGACAGCAATG